>NW_003307582.1:144980-249180 GCF_000143455.1 Volvox carteri f. nagariensis | reverse complement strand
GGGGCGGGTCGCCGCCGCCGCCGCAGCAGCAGCAGCCAGCCCAAGCACGCCTGATATGGGCCTGGATGGGCAATGCTGCGTGTGCATGGAGCATCGCGCGTTGTACGGGTTCGTACATCCCGCCGTGGTACATCTTTGTATATGTGGCGGTTGTCGTGATGAGATGCGCCGTCGCGGTAAGCTAGAGACTTGCCTGGTTTGCAACAGCAAGGCGGTGACGGTGACCAAGGTTGTGACCACTTGAGTAGGCTCCGCTTCCTTGCGTGGTGGCTCAGGAAGGGGCTGGCAGTGGTTTGCGCAGCTTTGAGGGCTATCCAGGGAGGGGTGTGAGAGCGGGTCAGCTTTGTAAGGAGGGCTCCTTCGGGTTACGGGTGCCGACATACATACGTACATATACACACACGACCTGGGTGGAGGGTTCCGTGGATCGGAGAGATGCAAGGAGGGGAGGAGTGTGTTATAAGTATTGGTGGTCCGTTGAATGGAGGGAGAGGAATATTCGGACATTTGGAATGGAGGGAGGGAAGGTACGAAGGGAGGTAGGGAAGGAACGAAGGAGGAGGGCGTAGCTGTGTTGTTCGGATGGCTGGGTGGGTGGATGGGTCCCAAGTGGTTTCATCTTTCCATCTTTGTGCCTGAGCGTGCGTCCACGTGCGTGCCAACGGGGGTCGCATCAACCACAGCAGTAGTAACACTTGATGTGAGTTGAAAGGGATTTTCATTCCGTTCTCATGCAATGTATATGTATCATACTTCGTACTTGACAGCGATGTTTAGCTGTACAAAATCACGTCGGCCTTTTCTGCTGCGGTCTGGCCCCACTGGAAGCACATCGTCACCGAGTGCTGGTGCCGTGCTGCCGTACTGATGTGCTGCTGAGGTTTACATTTAAAAGGTGTTTTTGCGTTAACTTGTGTCTGAAGGGCTTGTGTCCTCTTGCCAGCGAAGATGCGGATGAAACGCAACAACGTGATGGAAGCTCATCCAGCTGCCGAAAGCGCTCTTGTGTATGTTGCGTATCTCCCCGCCACTAGCCCCCCTTACACCGCCCATTTCCTTCGTACGAGACCTTGTAACAACACACACATACACACACCACAACATGCACAGCATACAGACACACACACATACATGCATGAAACCCCGGCAACCCGCACACATGAACATCCGTTTCCCGCGACAGCTCCTTCACACAGCTCCCCTCCAGGGACACCCCTCCCCTTCCGTTACGGCACCCAGAGCGCTGCTGGTCCCCCGCTGCCGCCCTTCCACCTGGCCATCGGCCGCAAAGGAGCCGTCCGTCCGTACACCATTCGTTGCTACTGACCAGTCGGCCCAACGCCCACATTATTCTGTACACATGCTGGAACCACTCGCCGCTTAGATCGCTCTTGGCCCCCTTGGGTTTCAGTGGCAAGGCATGGAAAGCACGCATCGACTTCCTCCACCCGCCATTCCCCGCGGCCCCGCTCAGGTCCCATGGATAAAGAGAGGAAGGGGTGGGAAGGGAAGGGAGATCACCACGAGGGAAATGATATGATTGATATGATATGAGCCGCCGCCTCCTTCAAAACCCACATACATGACGGCCCCGGAGTGTGCAGTGCGAGGCCAGACCCTGTCAGTGCTGATGCCCCCGGAAAACTTCCACCATCACTACTGCACAAAGACCCACGGGTCGCTGCCGGGACTTTTGTCGGCAGTAGGGGTGAAGGTTACGAAGGGCTCACATGCACCACAGCCTTCGATATAATACCGCTCCGAGTCACACATGTAACACGAAACGACTTGTTCAAAAAGCTGTGTTACTGCTCTTGCTACTACTGCTCTTGCTGTTACTGCTCTTGCTGTTACTGCTCTTGCTACTGATGTTGCTGATAATGCCCGACTTGTCGCTGCTTTTGCTGCTGCTGTTGATGCTACCACTACTACTGTGGCTACCGGCCAGGCTGAGGCTCCTGTGGCTGCGTGAGACGTTGCCATTGCCGCCACCGCCACCGCCACCTCGACGGCCTCCATGGCGTGGGGCCGCCCGTTCGGCCTCCAAGTCGACGCTCATGGCGGAGGAGGACGACGGCGGTGTTGGAATCGATGACAAAGTGGTCAAAGAATCCACATAGCCAGGCCGCACCGCCGCCTTCACCGCGCGAAGCAAGTCCTCCGCGGGGACCGGGGCCGATGCCGTACTCAGCAATTCGCCTGTACCGCAGTCCGCCAGAGTGCGGGGCGCCTCGGGGACTGCGGGGGCGCATGGGTTATGGTTGTGATGCTGGTGCTGGTGCTTTGAGCGGTGTTTTTGCCGCCGATGCTGTTTAGACTGCTGGGGCGGATGTCTGGGCGGATGCAGCTGTAGCGATATCGGGGTGTAGGTCGCGGGCGCCTCCGCCGCGTCCAACGCGTGTAGGACTCGAAGAGCTCCGGAGACGAGGGCGCTGCGTTCCAGGCGCTGGAGGAGAAAAGAAGAACGGCATCCCCGCGGGGCGGGAGTGCACGGGCACCGAGGGAAAGGGCAACATATCGGAGAGGAAATAGAAGAACAACATAAAAAAGGAGAAGAAGCGCAGTGTCAGCAGGTAAGTAACGGACACCGTGTGCGTATCAGCAGCACCAGCACCAGCAGCAGCTTCAAGCACCGCGTTTAAGCGACTAGGCCTGCGTCTTGTGTCCATGTACCCCGGTATTTTACCCCGGTCGCCGCAGACGCCGGTACTCCTCTCCGCCCGGAGACCTTCACCATCACCTCATACCACACCACACCACACCACACCACACCACACCACACCACACCACACCACACCGCACCGCACCGCACCGCACCGCACCACACCACACCGCACCGCACCGCACCGCATTACACCACACCACACCACACCACACCACACCACACCACACCACACCACACCACACCACTGCCTCCGTAACCCCCGTATGCCCCCCACACTGCTCGCTCATCCTGCCATAATCCATACTCGTGCAACACACGTCCACACACACCTCCACCACCGCCTCCCTTACCTCCACCTCCGTCGCCGCTCCCTCCTCAGTCACAGCGTCCTCATCGTCGCACTCAACCGCCGGCTCACGAAAGCGCGAGGTTGGCTGCGCCGCCAACGCTGCCTCCGCCGCCGCCAGGCCCACCTCCGCCAGCACCGCCGCCTCCGCCAGCTGCCGCCGTGTCGTCGCCAGCTCCACTAGGTAGTCCTTCGCCACCTCACGGGCGACACCGTGGACCCGCCGTTCCTCAGCAAGCGTTCCCTGGAGCTCACTGAGCAACCTCTCCTGAAGAATGTCGGAAATAATTAGAAAAACACGCGAGCGTGATGAGTGCGACACAATAAAAGTGTGATGAGTGCGACACAATAAAAGTGTGATGAGTGCGACACAATAAAAGCATTTTGGGGTAATGAGCGCCGTACCGTGCTGTACGGTATGAAGTTTCGGGATCACGGGAAAAAAAAGGACATAAGTCAGTATCGCTGGCGCTGGCCCGGGTGTCCAACTGCCACTGTCAGCACCGCACCGTTTGCCGTACCTGTCGTTCGTTGCAGCGCTGACTCAGATCCAGTTGCTCTTGGAGTGCCGCGAGTTGAGTGCGCAGAGACTGCAGCTCCGAGCGAACGCTAGATTGGCGGCCGGTTCCCAGCCGCATCTGGGGGGGGGTTATCGGTGGGGGAGCGGAGGACGCGCGTGCAATTGTTCGCGAGGACGATTGGAAGGAGGAGGAGGTTTTGAGTGTCGTAGTTGGGAATGCTTGAGAGCAGAGGGGCCCGTAACACTGAGAGAGGCCGGGAGTGGTGAGGAAGTCTGAGGAGAAGCGTTAAATCAGCCAGGGATGCAGGGAGGTATGTGTGGACTGCGATGAAGAGGTTGCCAGGAAACAGGCTCTGCAGCGTACTTCGACAGGCAGTGAGGACGCGCACGCTAGGAAGTACCGAAGGGACGATCCAGTTCACGCATTACATGCAGACACGGTGTTGCTTTAAAAACATCTTCATATATTTGATGGACTCGAAAACCGGCATGGCCTAGAAGTTGATGACTAGCAACCCTGTCAAACTTGCCTTGGCGAGTTGGAGCTTATCTCCGGAATGTCGTTCGCTCTGCCGAAGGCGCTGTATGTGGTTCCTGTGACATGTAAAAGTGATCGAATTAGGAAGTAATGAATTGCGGCTATGGCGATAATGGAACAACGCGCAGCGTTTCTAAGCGAAGGCCAAACGACGCGCCGGCTTTCCTCCCTCCAAGAGCCCAGTAACGCTAGCGTACACTACCTGAATTCATTACATAATAAGGGGAGACTCATCTTACATTATCACAGACACTTGACAGCCTTTCAACCCCTTCAGCTGAGTACCAGACTCGGCCTTTCTCGACTTCCTGCTTTGTTGCATGGGATATGATAGCTTGCCGCGCATCAATGCGCCTGTACACTGAATAAATAGTGACAGCAAGTAAATTGCTGTAGTGGAGCACGGCCTAACCTACTGACTCGCGGACACACGCAACGTCGTTGCAGCTACTCCTACTGTAAAATGCGCTGCAATCCAGTCTGTCCATGTTGTTAGAGATGATTTCCATGAAAAGTTTACACGATCTCGGCTTCGAAGAAGTGGGTCAAAGCATCGCAACGACATAAACCGTCTAAACCACCTTTCATATACTATTATTACAAGTTTTAAGCCTGTAGCGTGGATAGATGAGGCAGTCACAGCGAACCTTTCAACACCGCGTTCACTAGCCTTCTCACCTAAAAGCTCAGGAGTGCTCCGGTTGGCAATGCCAATGCTTGCGGCGGCGATGATCAACTCGGTGACCACACTTGGTACTCTCGCTGTCCCACCACGCACACCGCTCTCGAGGCCTTGCATAAAAACCGGAAATGAAGCACAAAGCCGCCGCACTTAAATTGAGGTCTCCGAAGCACTTTCAAGCTACATCCCAGAGTGACACGACAAACACCGCGGCACTTGGGCGGTCAACGCAGCCCATTGTTTCAGCCTGCCGTGGACCGTCTGCTTGCCGGTTGGCGCCTTGAGGAGCGAGATTATCAACTTGTCGCAAACCATCTCACCATAAGAGCTGCTGCAGTCGCTGCGCCCCGCACAGCGGCCTGGCGACACGACGCGTGCATCCAGCCCCGGGCCCACAACCGCAGCACCCGCCACTCCAACACACAATCCGCCGACCTGCCGAGGCACTTGCAACAAAAGCGCCCTTTTCCCAAAACACCTTCCACGCCTCCACCCACCCCCCTACCAACTGCCCAGGAAATTTCCTATGCCGCAGTTATCAAGCCCCCCGCCCCGGCCCCGCCCCCGCCCACCTGCCAGCTGCAAACGAGCTCCCCTGCAACCGCTACTGCCGGCCCTCCCGTCTCTGCCATCTCTTGCGGCTCCGAAACCGGCCGACCTGTGTTGTTGTGACCCGTGGGTCTCATCCTGGCCAGCGCCTTGGCGATGCGGTCTTGCTGATTCCCAGGTAGCCAGCCCACTGATACGTGTGGCATGGGGACCTGGGGGAATTGGGGGCGGGGGATTTTGGGGCGGGGGAATTTGGGGGCGGGGGAATCATGTGCAAAAGTGAAAGGGGCAGGATAGGGGGGCCAGGGTGGGCACGGGGGGTGGTGGGGAAGGTGGATAGTGTAGGGCGAGGAGAGACAGGGAGATGGAGAGGTGGGCTCTGGGGTCTAGGGCCTTGGGAATCCATCATGTGATGCAACTCAGTAACATCAAACCAGCTGCCGGCGTCCGGAGGGGGGGGGTGGAGGGGGGAAGTAAGTAACACCGGATATCCCGCCATAAGTTATACAAACCACCTTGCCTCGTAAAATGCGGGGAGGCCTTGCTGCTGGAAGGCGGAATCCACCTTGCGAATGAGGGAACAAATCTGCGAACGGGAGGAGAAGCGGCAGTAGCAGCAGTAAAAGGACGAGGGCACATCTAGAAATGTGTAACGCAGTGGGAAAACAGGACCAGCAGCTGTAGCAGTAGGAGGAACCCCGCCCCAACCAGAGCTTGTATGGCCCCTTGGTACAAAACCAAGAAGAGAGGAAGAGGCGCGGCAGGAAGGGAACGGAAAGGGGGGAAAGGGGACTCACCTAGGGAGGTACCCTTCGCCCTCTCTCTCCTCATCTCTGCGTCCCAATACATTCGCCCTCCCTGCCTCCCTCCCTCATTTCGGCGTTCGCTTGGCGTTTCCTCCAACCCCCCAGCCCACACTGAGCCTACCTGCTCCGACCCGTGGGTCACCATCACCGACACGAAGGACCTTGTGCCCTCATCGTTGGCGAAGGGCCGCAGCCCCGCCAGTGATACCTGGAAGCAACTGCGGAGGAGGAGGGGGGGGAGGAGGAGGGGGGGGAGGAGGAGGCGGGGGAGGGGGAGGAGGAGGAGGGGTTTTTCAACCAGCCAGCCAGCCAGCCAGCCAGCCAGGCAGCCAGCCAGGCAGGGAACTCACCGGGTCACAGCGCTCAGCCCCTCGGCCAGCAGCGCCGTCAAAGGGGCGATCTGTGCGTGCCGTATGGGGACCGTACGACTGAGGCTGATGTGGTACCCCCGGTGCGGCTGTACGGGGGTTCCCTGCAACCCCCCGTACAGCCCCTGCTGCTCTCCGAGGGCTACGTCTCGCCGACCACCACCACCACCACCACCACCACCGCTACGAGGTGGCGCGGCATTTGCTGCAGCCTCTGGAGGCAAGTCCTGAGTCATGGGCTCCAGATCAGGCAACAGTCGCCGTACTCTGCGGTACACAGCGTCCAGGGCCTCGTCCATGCCCGGTACTGCAAGATGTACGGCATCAAAACGCGGGCGATCGGGCGGGTGGGTAAAATATGAAAGGGCGGGAGGGCAGGGAGCGAGCGCGAGGGGACTTGAGGTAATGAGTCGCACCGGGGCTGCAGGGCCTTGTCTGTCCCCTACCTCCACCCTCCCTGGAGGCCCACCTGGCAGCAGTACGACGGTTGGGAAGTTGCCGACGACGTGTGGGAAGGTACGGACTCGGGCGGGGCCTGGCAGGGCTGTTGCTGCTACTGCTGCTGGTAACTTGCGGAGCTCTGAGGGGCTGTGGGGAGCCCCGACCGCCACAACGCCAAGGGCCAGGAGGTCGTGGCGTTCTGAGCGGGGGGAGAGGGGAAGAGATTAGCAGCGGTTCAGTTCTTGTGTTCGTGCCTTTCCGGCGGGAAGTTGCGTCATTGCCTTTGCAATCGAGGAGGACCAGGAAGTACACATCAGGCCGGGCTAGCCCCCGGGCTGAGAGTCCTCTGACTGGGCTCGTTGCTGCGTCATCGGGGAGCTGACCCATTGGGGATGGTGTATAGCCAACTGTTGTGTTAGCCAGCTTTCGGCGCGCGGTGGCCTTTTCCTGTCCAGCTTTGTTTACCTTCCGATGAAGCCGCTTCCAGCAAAGTGAGTGGGTTGGGAAGGATAGGCCTGAAGATTTCTCCCGTGGTGCGGTTTAGAGCAGGCGCGGGCTGGCGAGCTCCTCTGCACGTGGATAGGGTGAGAATTGTAAGGCGTACGGGAGCCTCGACCTAGTCCGTGAATGAACGCTGGCCAGACAAAAAATGCTGAAGGGGTATTTCAAAATCTGAACGGAACATACCCGCCGGTAGCGGCGCCTTCGTCTAGCTTTGGCCGCTTTGCGACAGGATGATTTCCGCTGCGCTTAACCCCATCATCGTTGCCATCCGTTTTCGCACCAGTATCTTTGTGCGATTGCGATCGTGCTAAAGCATGATCATCAGACATAACGGCGTTGCTATGCGGATGAGTTGTCGTGCCGTCTTCGTCGGACGACGATGCGTAATCTTGCAACAAATGGTCCATTCCTGTTAACCGTTAAAGGGTGGACGAAATAGATTGCCATGTTGTATCCCTAGGCACATTTCAGAGTCTGGCGTCTTATCGAGGCTGAAACCACGGTGGAGCGCGCGGGAAGTAAGCTCTGGCAAATACTCTTGGGCAGAAGGCATCGTCACAGTGATTGTGGTATGGCTCCGCATCGCATAAGTACAATCTACCTTGGCCATAAGCAATTCGCCATTGAGGGTACACCCATCTTGAGGCCCTCAGATTAACACTCTCATCATTCTACACAGCCAGTACTTTATCCAAGAACTCATTATAATCTGCAAAGGCGAGCTGTGCTTTACGTTTTCACAGGCTTCAATCCAAATCTCGCCCGACAGTACGGTTAACCACCAACTGGCAACATCCCACTTGGCAGGGACGGATGTGGACCTTGGAGGGGTGATGCGGTAATGCCTAATGAGGACCCATTATCAACACCATAAGAGCTGAAAAGGCGCATTGCCTGTTACACGGAGCTGACGACGACCACGACTCCACGTCGAGGACCACGATTCCACGTCCCGAAACCCAGCTGTTTCTAGCTGCGCCCTAGCTGTCCGGCGCACCTAATTTCAGCTATCATAGTTGACACCTTAGAATCATGGAGAGGAGCCTTACGCGGGGCAATGGGAAAGCTTCACCCCACCTAAGGGTGTACGAGGGAGTTGTTTGTGTCTCAAACCACGTCAGATCCCTTCTCCCAAGAATGACGGCTTACGTTTAAAAATTACTACCTGTAAATTATAACGCATATGCGTATTTGATCCAGCATTAGCGACCAAATGCCAAGAACGATGACAAGGCTGTTTTAGCGACACAATATATGCAGTTGCAATGAAACAGCTTTGTAGCGGGGGATCATTTTACCGTTTAGACTTACCAACGGTTCGCAGCAGTCCGAATGGTCAAGGGCATCGGCGTTGTGTTGGCAGCAGAAGACAACGAGGGCGGTCGCAAACGGTTACGAGGGCTATGTTTGACGAAATGGAGGCTTTTACGAACCTCATGTCGCCGGGAGTTGCAAGGTAGGTATTCTATCTTTGTAACATCGTCGCCTACTAGCCGCACAGGAATTGACTTGCATTCGTGCCTTAACCTTGTTCAGCGTCGTAACCGCTGTTATCGCGGTATCCTCCGTCAGTATCAATCTCTACGGTGGCTTGCTGACCGAACGCAAGCGTGCCGACCTCGCGAAACAGGTAAGAAGCAATGCTATCGCAGGCAGGCGCGTTATTCTTCGGGGTACGGGAATGCTTCATATCTAGGTCCGAGCAGCGAGGCAGAACTGTCTCAATCGAAAGTCTTCCCCGTTCCCCCTCGACCCTCGGCCTTTGCCGTTTGCCTGTCTTTTTTGCATCGGCAATTTCCTCTTCCTAACCCCTCTTACAGGTTGAACGTGAGCGGCAGGCGGCTGTGCAGATTAAAGAAATGCGCTCCCTGGTGGCTCGCTACCGCGGCCCCCTTCTAGAAGCTGCCGTAGATCTGGAGTCCCGGCTCGTGGCGGTGGCTACGGGACGCACAGCACGCGGCGGGGGTCGCGGCGTTGTGGAGGAGGAGGTGGTGTACACCCTGTTCACCATTGCGCAGTTCTTGGGATTTGTGGAGCTGGTTCGGCGGGAGGGCCCCCGAGAGAGGTCCTTCCTGCAGCAGGGCAACCCGCAGGTGGGGGAACGGCTGTGCGTGGAGCGGGGTTGGCACGCGCGCGCGCGTGTGTGTGTGTGTGTGTGTGTGTGCGTTGGGAGGGGGGAGGGTTGGGGGGGTGTAACTGATGCTGGGCGGGAGACGCTGTGTAAGGTATCAGAATGGTGATTCACCCCTGTCCATCCCTATCCATCGCTCTCTCCTCCCCCCTTCTCTCCTTCGCGTTTTGCTTTATTATGCTTTCTTTCCCACCGCCCCTTCCTCCCCTCCTGCCCCTCCTGCCCAGGGCACCGACACACTTGCCAACCTGTTGGAGGGCTTCCGCTTCATCATGTGCGCACACCCCTCAGCACTGCAGGTGGGGCTGAGCGGTGGTGGGGCTCACAGCTGAACAGAGGGAGGGGTCAGGGGCGTCAGGGGCCCCAAAGGACACGGGGGAGAGGGGGGCCAGCAGAGGGTCTGGGAATCATTACCACTGGCGCCTCCGCAGGGTGGTGTCATCCTGTGTGTATGTACTGGAACTCCCCGTCAACACCAAAACCCCCAGAACCCCAATACACGCACACTAGACAATACGTCAACTGGCGACTGGTACCCGTTGGGGTCAGTTATTCTTCCGGATGAGCAATTTTGCATCATGGCGCACCCTGCCGTACCTCATGACAGACCTGGTACGACGAAGGTGACCACCGTGACCATCCTGGAGCACGCAGCCGGCCTGGGGTGCCGTACGGCAACATCGCTAGGTCGCCCCAGGCGGCGGCGGCAGCTGCGGCGGCGGCGGAAGGCAACGGCGCGGCGACGGTGGCGAAGGCTGCCGCTGGCGATGCCGCCGGCGGCGGTGAAAGCAGCGGCAGCGGCAGCCAGTTAGGGTCTGGGCCAGAGGCCTTGTCGGCACCGGGCGAGCGCACAGGCCCTGGCAGTAGCAGTAACGGCACGAGCAGCAACACGGGCTGCAGCTGGAACGGTGCGATGGAAGGCAGGAGCGCGTGGGGCAACAGCGGGAATGGGGCTAGTGACAACTTCACCCGCGACGGTGACACTGACAACTGCACAGGCGGCGGCGGAGGGGTGGGGGCCGGCGGTATGGGCAGCAGCACCGATGGAGGCGGGGCGGGCTCAGAAGAGGGAAAACGCGGCACAGGCGTGGCCTCCTCGTCTGCCACCGGTTCTGAAGGCGCCAATGCAGCAGAAGCAGTTGATGCTAGCACCTGCAACAATGTTGGCGCCAGTGCGAATGGCAGCAATAGCAGCAATGGCAGCAGCAGCAGCAGCAGTAGCAGCAGCAACGGCGGTGGCGGCAGTAGGGAAATTCCCTTGTCTGAGCAGCGGTGGCCGGGAGGCAATGTCTTGCACATGTCCCGCGGCACTCAGAGGGCGGTGGGCAGCTTCATGATCATCACGCCAGTTGGTGGGTGTTGTCAGCGACCCGCGGGTCGGTGGGTTACTGTACTGTCGTTAAACTGACGTGGGTTGTGGTTTACCAGCTGACGAGCGGCTCAGGTTCTTAATAGGTTTTAGGGTTGATATCACTATGCAAGCACACCCACATACATATTTACACCAACGCCGCTATTGGGATCTGTGGCGTTGTGTGCTGTGCGTGGGGCCTATGTTCCCATCTACCACTCTCCCACACTCACACGCACACCTCCACGCACAACAGCTGCCGCACAACCTGGGGTAGCTCCCCCTCCTCCACTTTCCCCACCCAGCCGCCTACCCCCCCGGGTCCTCCCCCCGGTCGTCCCCCTGGTCAGGTGCCGCCAGACACTACACGCTGTCCTACTCGGACTTCTACCGGCGCTTCTACACAGACGAGTCCTTTGCGGCCTGGCTGCTGCCCATGTTCCATGACCTGGTGCGGCCGGGAAAAGGGGAATATGACTCTCATGGGGGCCCCTCATTAGGGCGTGTTGAAAAGGTAATGAAAACGTACGACCCCCGACGGTAACACCCAATCGCGTTCCCACTTTTCCCGCCAAATTCAGTCTGCCTGTCCCGTTTACCTCCCCATCTTGGTCCTTCCTCTGGGCCCTGGCCACACGTCCGTTACCGCATGGGGCCCGCGTGTCGTCACTTGCTTTATTTGCTTTGTGCGTCATCCCCCTCCCCTATGGTTTCCCCTCTCCTTCCATCGCTGTTGATGCTACTGCTGGTGGTGGTGGTGGTGGTGGTGGTGGTGGTGCTGCTGCGATCCCGCTGCAGGTGGCGCTGATCGGCAGTCCTCGCGGCTGGCCTGGGTGCGGTCCCTTCCCCGTCAACCCCTGGACTCGCCTGCTGCTGCTGCAGCAGCTGCTGGTGGACACCATCGACCTGCTGGACCCCTTCATGGTGCGAACCAACGAGCAACACCGCTGGAGGCTGGCGCACATTCGATACGCGCCACTGCCGAATGTGGGTGAGGGGAGGGGGTGCCGATGAGGGTGTGGTGGATGATGATGATAATGATGATGGTTATGGGCCGGAGTGAGGGTGCCTTACGAAAGAGTGAGTGGAGTGTCGAACGCACGGAAGGAAGGGAAAAAAGGGGATGTGGGGTATGGTGTGCCGGATGTGAGCTTTTGTTGTGCTGTGTATGTCAGCGGGGCATTGGTCTCCTGGTCATTAATCAGTTTCAGCAAGCGGCAACCTGCGCAATACGTAGAGCTAACCGTCTTGTTTTTCACCGATCATCCGTTTCCGTTACGACGAACTAACTGCCCCCTCCCTCCCTCCCTCCTGCCGCCAGGCTGAGTCGTACAAGGAGCGGTTGCGTGTGCTTGAGAGCATAGTGGACATGGCCATGCCCTCCATGAACTCGGTGAGAGGGGAGGAGGTGCAGGGCTCACGAGGCGGGGAGAGACTGGAGGGGTTTGATGTGGCCAAATGCCGTGTACTGAGGCGGGCGGCAGCGGGGGCTCTGTGGCGTTTTCAGCGGGCCTTGAGGTTTGTGTGTGTCGACAATTCATGGTTGTGGTTTTTTCGTCTGGTTGTGGGTCCTCCTCTAATTCCGTTGCGTGGATTCAGTTACACCGTTTGCTGCCGTTTTGAACTTCCCCTGTTGCACATAAGTGCTGGCTGTGCTGTATTTCGTCGTCGTCGTTGTCCCTGAAGCCGCGCCTTTCCACCCCCAGTATTGCCTTGAGGGCTAGCCGGCGGCCGGCTACCGGCTACCGCTGCCGCTGTCAGTCCTAAAATGTCGATCCGTCGATCCTACCTGTGATTCCGCTGATGGCTGATGGTGACACTGGCTGCGCCCTTGACGCCCTGCAGTTGTTTCTGCGGGTGGGTTGGGCTCGTAGCGCTCGGGACGGCCACTCCAACGAGTACCTAGGGTCCAACGAGAAGATCAACGAGAAGCTCTACTACGTCTACCCGGGCTCAGCTGCCACCTCCTCCACCTCGGCCTCCGGCGGCCGCGGTCGCGGTGCCAGTAGCGACTCGGCGGCCGTTGCAGGCACCGACCCCCTTGTGCGCGACGCATACGAGCGCGGCCTGGCGGGACTGCCGTATAGCAGCGTCGACGAGGGCGATGGCGTCATCACGGGCATGTCGTATTACACCGGCGGCGGCGTTAGTGGGAGCGGCTGGCGGCCTGCCACGGCGGGCCTGTATACCAGCGGCCGTGGTGGGGCTGCAAGCGGAGGCGGCGGAGGCAGCAGTGGAGGCTGGCAAGCTCCCCTCCCGACCTCAGCTCCTGTGCAGAACGGCGGCTGGCAAGCGGCCGCACCGAGCACCACAGGGTCGACAGCGGCGGTCGGTGCTGCTGGGCCGTCGTTGCCGTCGCCGTCACAGACGCCGTACATTCCGCCGCCGAATGTGTTGGTCGAAGCCTCGCAGCTTCCGTTGCAGCAGCGGCAGCAGAAAGCTCTGCTGGTTCAAGGAGAGGGGGGAACAGCGGCGGCGGTAACGGCGGCAGGATCGCAGACAACGGAGGGTGCCTGGTCTCGGCAGCGCGGTGAAGGTGACGACCCCCATGCAGGTTGGGGGGATCCCTGAGGTGGTTGGGGAAGGGGTTGGGAAGGGGTCCTGGTCCTGGAAAGACCCTGTCATGCCTAGGTCTGGAATGTCAGTGTGCTTTTGTGTGTAAGGTTGGCTCGAATGAATGTGGAAGGTCAACTGAGCTATGCAGGTTTGATACCCCGGTGTAGTGTTTGTTTGTTTTTGGCTTCTTGTTTTTTTTAGCGTACATGTGGAAATGAATGGACGATGATGATGAGCTAGTACGGATCCTCGTGTTGACCCACAGTTGACCCAAAGGGGGATTTGATCGGTCCCACATGCACACCACAATTCATGTGTCGGTTGTTAAGCAACGCACGGCATGTTGTTGCTATCGTCATTGTTGTTGCTGTCTCCTCATAAATGTCTTTGAACTGAGAGGCTAAATGACAAGTGTGTCTTTTGAGGAGAAAAGAGAGAGGCAGAGAGGGAGGCGAGGGTTGTAGAAAGAGTAGAGAATGGAGTGTGTGTGTTCGTATGTACATATGTCTGAAGAGCGACTGCTGTGGCCTTTATTCGGCGCGACTTAAAATGTTTTAAAGCACGTTATTGCCATTTAGTACGTGCCGTCAACTTGGTTACATGATGGTTAGTTTGGGGTCCTGGAACTCAACACTTGGCTCCTTGTGGATTAGAGACAGAAGGTCCAAAGGTCGCCACCTCTCCAGTGTACGTTCATGCCTATTTAGGCTTCTCCACAAATGTGGGCGCAACAAAGGGTTAAGAGGAGGGCTTGATGAACCCCTGCGACAACAACTGGGTAATCTGGTGTTGCATTTCGTCATGTTCAGTTTCTTGCAAGTAGCGAAACATACGCTGAGCGGGTGGACAAGAACTGGGGCTCTAGTGGGATGACGGGAGGCAAACCACGATCACACGGCAACTCAGCCGGCAGTTGGTAACGGAAACAAGCTTTCCTTATCTAGCAGCACAGCACGCATTTGTAACTCAGCTGGAGTGTCGCCCGGAACCGCACTACAAACCTTTTGGGCAAAAGATGGCAAGTCGGGCAGAGCAGAGGGTGGAGACATGGAAGAAATTGAGTCGACAGATGCAGAGAAGGAATCCACAACCTTCACAAATGGCCTGCATAAAACCTGGCTTTACATGACAGGGTTCTTCCAACGGGGGTAGGTCAGGGAAAGGGCTAGACTTCAGCATAGGTTGACCGGGATGGCGAGTTGGTGCAACATGTGGTGCAAGCATACAGAGTAAGCACAGCACCGACGGATGTAACACACCGGTCATCAAGCACCAAGTCATAACCGGGAGGAAGATCAAGCACGGCACACTGCAACTTAGCTTTGTAACCCTGCAAGCGACTAGGTACCTCAGCAAATCCTACCGAAGTCGCAGTCCGACACTGACCCAAAGTGACCGTTAGGGCGGGACGTACGCTGTTTGCCGAACCCACACGACGAGCAGAAACTGCACTTGAAAGGGCTGAAGGCAAGCATCGGACTGGCACACTTTACTTCGAAACTACACAGTCAAGCCCTTAGAACAGAGAGAGGCAAGGGAGCGACGTCAGCATCAGAAGCGGATGCCGGAGGGTGGTACCAGAACTCGACAGGACCAGTTAACCCAGCAGAGCGTCGCTTCCTATCGTAGCAACAACATCGAACAGGTGATAACCGGCGTGGTACGTATGAAGCGAAGAACGACATTATCAGCAACCCACTTAGGCAACAGAAAACCACCTGATGTTGAATGCGGTGCGATGCTCTTGCAGTCCAAATAGTGTCACGGATACTCTCGAGTGCGAGCAGGAGGCGGATGAACGAAAAGTGATGTCCGGCACAGCTGGTAGACAGAAAGCTGTGCGGAGTCGGACTAAATTTGGGGCACATAGCTGATCAGAGTGAAGGGGCAAATGAATCCCAAGTGCAATGCTGACCATTCAAATGCGGAAGCTGCTCGAATTCGGAAGTGCGAAGTGTGCTTCAAGTCGAAGGAATGAGTGAAGGGGCAATCGGAACGCTCGAATTAGTGTTTGCATTACAAGATCGACGAGGCTCAGCAGTTACACAGCTAAGACAGCAGCATCCTGATGCACGTGTTGCACTAACAATTAAGCCCATTAACAACGGAGCAAACTTGCCATTACCGAACGAGGCCGTACCCAACGAGGTAGGCGATAGCGAAGCAGCGACAGGCGAACGAGATGAACGAGTCGGAAGCGGATGCACGCACCTGGAACGGGGGCAGTCTTGCACACGGGACGTACTCAGATATGCCCAAATGCTCACAAAACGTTTTAGCAACATCCTAGTCCTCCATGCGATAGTAATAGAACTTACCAGCATTAAACTTCTCTTCCCTTTGTTGGCAAGCCGCCACCTTGTGACCCATCCCACGGCACAGAAAGCATTTATCCTCAAGCACAAGCTCATTGCGAAGGGATATCGTAAGTCCGGCCACGTAAAACCCAAACTGGTCCTCCTGACCCGGTGGCGGCGCTACACACTTGTCGCGCGGCCGCGACAGTTTGACCCGGTAGCGCTTGACAGAGCCGGACGCGCCATCGTTGTCACGCGGCTTCTTGGCCACGGAAGAGCTCCCAGAAGACTTGCTGACATTGGCGCCGAAGTCAAAGCTGCCACGATGAAGAATCAGCTCCTGCTTGAAGGCTGACCAAGATGTCCACCGTGGGGTGACGCACTTGTCATGGCTCCACTGCAACGAAGCGCTGAGAGGCTCCGGAGACAACTCCAGTGCATAATATACAAACGCGATGTCGGGAAACTCCGGCAGTAATGTACGAAGATCCTCGACGTGCTGGATCAGCAAGTCAACCGTAGGAAAATCGCCAGGCTTCGTGCTCCGAAAAAGCTGAATCCCCATGAGGATCGGCAGCGTGGGGTTATCGCCGCAATTCATGAAGATCCACTCCTTCAGCCACTCCAGGCTCGGAATGATTCCCCCCTGAGACGCCACGGCAGAGTGAAGATTGAGGCGCAACCGCAAAGGTTTGAGCGCCGCGATGAACGCTACAGCGAACTCCCGCGAATGAATCGGCAAATTACAGCGCTGCAGTTCGTTTTCGATTGCGATACGAATTAGTGTCCAACCCTCAGCAAGGGTCAGCCTCTTCTTCTTAAGAGACTCCGGGGACATCTCCAGGAGTTTTGGAAAACGTGGATACAATGGCTTCTTATATGCCAGAGGTAATGAGAAAGCACGATCAGTAACGTCCATAATTGGAATGTCGCGGTCTTTAACCGCCGCGGCAGGTGCAGCGGCAGACATGATAGCAAGCGGAGGCGGAAGCTAGGAGCGCGAGTGATACCAATCGTGATACCGATGTATCGTTCGTGCCTATATAGGCTTCTCCACAAATGTAATGGGCCCGAAAGATCCCAATTAGTAGGTTGTGAGCCGTCTTAGCGACTGCTCACCGATGAAAATACGGCAAAGCGCACAGATTAACACCCGCACTTGCGTGCGGAACTTGTAGCTTGTAACTTGATTAACGAGGTGGCTACCGAGGTGAGTACCAAGGCGGTTCGCCAAGGCGGAACCCAAGGCGAATAGGAAAGCGAGACCGTGTAACGGCTACATCCAGCGTGCGAATTTTGGTCCATCAACTGTAATCACATCTCAGCAGCTAGGTGTCGTTGCCGTAGCCGGAAATAAGTGGCCCGAAAAACGAATCACTTACGTGCCCGCACATGAAGGTGGACGCTTTCTTGCGACCTGCAACTTGCGACTTTGCGAGTTGTAAGCCGTACAAAGGAATTCAGAAAATCAACGCACCTAGAATTTGTTTTGCTATAAAACAGGCAATCGTGCGGCCACGCAACGACCGGATAGAAATGGTCAACGTCGTTTGGAGGAGAGAACCTGACTTGCGTGTTGCGTCCTTTAAGTACAGCGACCGCACTTCACAAATTTGGATGGACTCGGCCGTGACTTTTTGCCTTGCTTCCAGCCTTGCGTGAGTATGAATAAGCCTCGGTTTCGGAGACGCAAACCTTGTGCTGGACGCTACGCCGGATTGAGTGCTGCTCTATAATTTTGCACGTTTATTTTTGCTTCATGAATTATACACATCATTATCATGGCCTCTTCTTCCGGCACATCACGTCCTCCTCGACCACCACTCTATCAGCCACTAAATATTGACGGATGGACAGTATTAATCACAGGTGTGGTTTCTCTATCAACATTATTTAGAATGGCGTCTTTGCCACCGTTCTGCAATACGGGCAATCGTGCAAGCCTCGCACCGCAGGGGCTAGCTCCGGCTTCGGGGAGGCGATGGCGTGGCGTTTTGCAGAAGCCGGCTGTCGTTTGGTGCTACTAGCGCGGCGCCAGGACCGATTGGAAAGCCTTCGCGACCAATTGCACTTTACCTACCACGTACCTGTCCACACCGTCCAGCTAGACGTGCGAAATATTGCCGAAGTGGACCTGCTACCCCAGCAGCTCCCGGAGGAGTTCGCGACGGTAGGTCAACCAGCATCGGGTGAAGCTGGGCCTGATGGTGTATCCGACAAGGTTAGGAAGCAGTGCTAAGCTGGTGCACGTCTTAGCGTTTCCAGGGCGGGAGGCTGAGATGCCAACTTGGTGGCATGTGTCAAGCTTTGGCTGGCTGAGTGGAATGGGGCGGATAGGGATGCAATGCGGTGAGGTAGGGTGAGGTAGATAGGGTACGGATACCACGGGAGACCTTACGCAGGGGGGGGACCCAGCACCGGACTTCTCATCTGTACTTGCATGGCAACTTGTGGGCCTTGCCGTGCCATATCATTTGGTGTCCAATCCTCATAATAAGATGAGACCTAAGCACATTACAGATTCACCCGGCTGTAGTTGAGAGGGGCCGCATATGCCGGGACAGCGAAACACGGATGGTTGTCTGTCTGTCTGTCTCTCTGTATATTTGGAAGTTGGCTTGGAACTGTATTCAATGATCTGCCTTGACCCTCCGTCCTGAGGAACCTACCGGTGTCCCCTCCAGCTCCCCTGTCCTGCCCTGTCCTGTCCTGCCCTGCCGGGCCCCACTCCTTTCCGCCATAGTCCACCATGACCCTTCCCTCCCCGGGCCGAGCCCTGCTAGGTGGATATCCTGGTCAACAACGCGGGTTTAGCACTGGGCACTGCGGCGGTGCAGGACAACTGCATGGACGTGAGTACGACATATCAACGTTTTCCCCACCCCTACACGCACCCGCCTATGTCACCACTATGCTATCACTGCACAATCAATGTAATAGTCCGACCTGGGCCTCACCAGCCTACCACCAGCCCCCCCCCCACACACATGCATACAAACAAACATGCACAGAGCAATACCTCAACACTATGCCACACCATCTTTCACACGAGCTATGTAGCTGTGTGTTATCGGGGATGGAGGTGTAAGGGGCGGGTCCTAGGTCCCCTGCTCAATGTGGACACACTCCTGGCCGCCTTCCTGCTTATCTTCTTCCCCCCCGCGGGGTCCCCCCCAATATCCCATCCGGCTCCACCCTCGTCTCGCAGGACGCGGTGACGATGATCGAGACAAACGTTACGGCGGTGATTGCCATGACTAAGGCCTTTGTACAGGGCATGATTGAGCGCAACCGGGGGCACATCGTCAACATCTCGTCCATCGCGGGGTTAGAAGCGTACGGAGGTACGCAGCATGACGATGACCTGTTTTCTGACAGATGTCTGCTGTTGCTGCTGCTGCCGGTACGGCAGTAGGGCGCAGCGATGCGGTGGCGGCTTTCCTGCGCATTTTCGATGCTCCGTTACGTTCGGTCATATTTCGGTCCGGTATACAAATCCCCCCAAGGTCCCGCACGATGTGGGATGCGTTGGGGTGTGATGAAGGACAGTGGCCCCCTTAGATGTCTTTGCGGCCCCAAACCCCACCTCACTCCACTCGCATAAGATACCCTGGTTATGTGATATACCTTCATCTTAGGCCCCATGACTCATCCTGGTCCCCTGAATTGCCCACCAACCCCGGGCGCATGCTGTGGCTCACACGCATGCACACACGCGGCAGGCGGCAGTGTCTACTGCGCCACCAAGCACGCCCTAGCAGCCTTCACCACCGCCTCGCGACACGACCTTGTGGGAACCAACATCCGAGTCACGTCCATCAGCCCGGGTGGGTGCCCGGGGCGTGTGTGTATGTATGTATGTACGAGCGTGCGTATGCAGCACCTTGCAGGCGACCTCACGGAGGTTGACTTTGCGGTTGTGAAACCGGCTGGCTGGCTGAGCGTCTGCATGCGCGAGTGAATGAGTGGAATGAGGGATGTCGTGGGACGTGGTGCAGCGAGGTGACAGGAAGAAGGAGAGAGGGCGCGCACACACCTGTGCACACCCCTCCTCAACTTTTGGCGTTTTTTCCTCTCGCAGTAGAGATCCACGATTAAGCTCGTTAAGTTAACGTCTCTCTTCTTGGCATCCTTTGCATATTCCGCGAGAGCGGATCCGCCCTGCGCCCCCTTGATGTTATCGTGCTCGTATCTGATTTCACTGTCCTCACCAGGTGCTGCGCAAACGGAGTTCAGCTTGGTACGGTTCAAGGGTGACCAGGATAAAGCGGATGCAGTCTACCAGGGCTTCGACCCTCTCACCGCTGAGGACATCGCAGACAACGTGCTGTATGCATGTACACGGTAAGGTGTCGTATTTCCTGTTAGCTATTTGCGGCTCATGTTTGGCACGCAGAAGCACACGGCGTGTCGTTGGGTTTTTCGAAATGTGGCATCTGGGTGGATGTGCAAGCGCCGCCAGGGCCAGCAACCCTTTTTTCCTACTGCAAGGGCCTGTAGAGCCTCTCCTTCCAGCAGTAGTACACGTACTTCCCTTGTGCACTCGGGCTCTTCATCGCAGGTCCTCTCCCTCCGGCCTCAACGTCCACATGCAACCCACCCCGTGTATCATCCCTCCCTCCCCTTTCCCTGCCCTCCTCAGCCCCGAGCATGTCCAGATTGCCGACATCCTGGTGCTGGCCACCAATCAGGCCTCAGCGAAGGGAATTGCTCGGGTCCACCTGGCGCAGGAGAGATGATGCCCGGTCGCGGAGAAATGGAAGGGGCCCCAGCAAACGTGGCAGAGCAGCAGCTGCTGCAGTGGGAAGAGGCAGCCTCCTAGCTCCGTCGGGAGGAACAAGGCCGGCTGCCGCACACAAGTCCCACGCATTCCGTTTTGTCTGTGTGTGCGAAATCGTGCCCGGGTGCTCTTTCTTCGTGTCGTGTGTTGCAGCCGTTAGGGCCAGGACCACGTCGGACTGCAGCGGCAGGGTGAGGAAAAAGAGATGATGGAGATGGAGCATGCTGTAGGTACAGGAAAGAGATAAGGGAGGGATTAGTCTGTGGGAGGGAGGGAGGGTGCAGAAGGGGTTGGGCATGCAGATGTGGCGGACTTGGGCGAGGGAGAGAGGATGTGTGTGTGTGGAGCCGCAGAGCTTTCGGAATGCATCGCTTGGAAGACGGCCCCTTCGTTTGCATTTCTTTGCTTTGCTGACAAAACCTTTGTGCATCTGGTGACACGTGTCGCGATGATGGAGATGATGACGTCGTCATCGGCATCATGGAGTGGGTCGGTTTGCAGGTTGAAGCGACACGCACGGAGAGGAGAGAAGAGGTGTTGCAACCCCTCTTTTACCAAGCCACCGTTCCAAACAACTCATAGAAGTAGCACGAGAACAAGCCGCTTACAGCAGTCCTCTGGGCCGGCCCACTGGGGCATGATGCAATCCATTGTCTCTTCCAAACTTATTACCGCGTGCCAGGACGCCACTGCAACCAAAATTGTTGAGTTTGGTCAGGGGCGCAGGCACGGGCTCGTCGTCATTCACACATGCACACACTCCGGGACGCGCTGTGGGGTTGCATCAACTGGTCCATGGGCTCCGGCTGTTAGAGCTTAGGAGTGCTCGGAGCTGGTACTGGTACAGTGGTACTGGACGGTGCGGCTGTAGACCTATGGCGATTCGCACACCAGTAGGGGTATCAGTTGAGGGCCTGGGCTCTGGCGTAGAGCCGGCGGGCCATTATGGATCGGTCAGCTGCTTAGTCAGTGGGTGGGTCGATCTGCGGTTGTACTGTTGTGCCGGCAAGTCATCCGGCAGCACTGTGCAGCATAGGTCACTAGTTAATGTTATTAAGGGCAGGGCAGAGGCTTATATTGTACAGGAGGCTTCCTGCATCTCGCTCCTGAAGGGGACGCCAGTACCAATACCCCCTCGTTGGTGGTGTTAAGAGGGTGGCAAGAAGAAGGCATGAAGCTGAATCTGTACGAGATGCAAGAGCCGAGGGGGAGATTCTTTCTGGAAAGGAGAGGGAGACAAACAGACAGACAGAGGTACCACCCCCACTGAGCCGCCACCCATTACACTCACTCCTAAAGTAGAGGTGCCATCCTGCGGTCGCCACCACCATCACCACAGCCCTTGTCATCGCATCGTTGAGACGGCAACACAGTCCACAACACACGTTGATGTGGAGGAGGGAAAGGTGGATGAGACGGTGGAGATGTTGGTGCTGGAGGTCATTTTCGCTCGGCTGCATTGTCATCACCACTCTCGTGGCCTTGGCCGGGTGCTGGTGACATGTCCACCACCGCATGTCCCCTCCTGGTCCTGACTCGGGTTCTCGGCAATTGGGACTGGTGGCGGAACACCTCACACTCCGCCAGCAGCGCCCTCCCAAGCAAACGCTCTAGCCGGCTAACCCTGGAACAGTCCCCCTCCCCTCCATCCCATCCCGCTGTTGAGGCTGCTCCCTCCACGTGCAGCGGCGCTGTAAGTGCTGACGAGATGGCGAAGAAGGGAGTCCCTGCAGCAGGGGCTGTTCGATCAGCACCTCTGGCAGGAGCTGCTGTGGCGGGCAGGGCGCTCTGCGGCCCGGATGTGACATTATCAGAGGGACTGATGGCGGCGGTGTCAAGCTGAATGGTGCTGCTGCGATCGGCAGCTCCGGCGCCTTCATTGCTCGGGACCATTGGCTGAGACTGCGATTGCATCTGCGATTTTGGCTGTACATGTACTTGTAATCGTTGCGCCGATGCCCGCATCATCATCTTACACTCATCCCGTGTCTGTGACGGCGGAGGCAGTGCCGGTGCACCATCAACAACAGGGGCGCCCTGGTCCGCTGCAGCTGCTGCTTGCTGATCCTGCTTTTCCATTCCCTCTTGCTCCCAAGCTATCAGAGCGTCAAAGAGCTCCTCGTTTTTAACGATAAGGGCTGCATTTGGGAAGGCGCTGATCTGGGCGGTAACCATGGGGCAAATGAGCTCCAGGGGGGCCTTACCTGAGGCCGGGGTTAAGGCGGGTAAGAGGAAAAGGGGAGGCAGGTGACGTAGGCGGGTCGACAAGGTGGGAGGATGCGAATGTTGAAGGTCGGATGCTAAAGCACGCAGCAGTACAACGATGGTGGGTTTATGTTGTTGGCGTTTGTGGTTTTAATGTTCTGATCTGCGATGATAGGAATGCCGCAGGTGGTGGGGTTAGGAGGGTATGTGACAGTGTGACAGGCAGGCCGGCCCGGTGTGAGAGGGCTGGCTCATAGAAGCTCCCCACAGCATTGTGGCCCAAACACGTGTGTGTGTGTGTGTATGTGCATTGCGCGCTGGGTTTCTACTGCGGCCAGGAAGAAGGACAAGCCACAGCACAGGGCTGAGGAAACGATGCGGCGACCTGTAAAGACCGTTCCGATATGGCGAACGAGGGAAATGGATGTGCGCGCGTTTAAGTGGCACACTGTTCCAGATTCCATGGGCCCGTGCCATTGGGCGCGACCCAAAGCTATTTCCGTCTGCAGCTCAATCATGAAACCCCAAAAAATGAAGAGCAGGACTGATCTTTACGAGACGACATGTACGATAAGAGTGGGGCCAGACGGAGGTCCTGTTATGGTAAAATCCGTCATGCCGTATGTCGTGCCGTACCAGATATGTCGATGCAGATGCGCGAGAAGGTGCCGGTGGGGGACAGGGCCCTCGTGGCTGTCACCGCCAGACCGTCCAGCTGGTGGAAGGCGAGGTGCGGGTGGCGCCGCCGGGCGATCTCCACCACCTCGGCCGCCGTATCGACCCCGGTGACGAAGGTGGCGCGGTTGCTTATGACGTTGGACGACAGGCCTGCGGGGGGAACCGGTTTCTTTTGTTAAAGGTGGAGACGTGGGGTGAAGGGTCCACGGAAATTATATGATGCGAAGGGTACAGAAGCAACTAGGAGGGTGAAGGGCGGGGCCTATGAGGGGTTATGGTTTTCGTTGCCTTGTCGTGCAGTCACCAGGCGAGGCACACACACCTAGAACTGCCCGCGCGTTGAAGGGACTGAAAAGGGTACGATTGGAGGAAGCAGTGGCACCTGGCCAGAGATTTCTTTATCGTTCAAGAGGTAACGATGCAATGAATCCCCGGTTGTCTCAAGAGGCTGGGGTGAAATGGTCCATCTGTGTGTATGTATTTTACCCTCATGGCAGCCGATCTCCAGACAGATGTCCGGCCGGTCGACGTTGTGGATTATAGCGTCTCTGTACGCTGAGGTACTCCTTGCCACCAGGATGCGCTTTGTGGTCTGTGCAATCCAAGACAAAAGGTACATGCAACGAATGTCGTCACTTTCCGTTAGGAGGCCACTATTACAACCGAAAAAGCCGTCAAATCACTCAACTGGGTACATCCGGCGCATCAACTTTGGCCGACACCAGTAGGTGGTCCCATCTTCATGGTACTGGACCAGGTAGCGCCCAAAATGTGGACAATTAAGTAGCTGGTTTAAAGGTCCGATAACAGTGGCACGACCGTGCCCTTTGACGTCAACAACATCACCTATAGAAAAGGACCTTATTGCCTCTTTGGTAGGTTGCGCCGCCTCCTGAGCCGACTGCTCGGTTGATAATGTCACAGCTGTCATGGAGTTTCAAAAGTACCTTACGCCACCTTGAACGTCATTTAATGCCTTAATGAATAAGGTCAAAACAATAAAGAATAGCAGTTTCATAAAACTGCTCAAACTGCACCTAGGAGTTCGCCAGTGTCGTACGTTGGTGTCACCGTTGACCCAGCAGTTCCGATCTCCCGAATCAGGTACATTTCGGGAACCCAGCAGGGCAAAGACACATAGCGCATGCAGAAATACAGATGACGAATAGGTGAACGACAGGCGCCCATGCTCCTTTGCGTTACACCAGCAGCTCACAAACCCACACAAAGCTTTCGTGCACTACAAGCAGAGCCTGCCACAATAACCACCCCCCTCGCCAAGGGCTACAATACCACGTATGTACACAGCATACACCCATGCACATACATAAACACATCCCGCGGCGAAAGATGCACGTCATGCCGTTCATTAAAGCTGGCCGCCTGGTCGCCGGCCCAAGCCCTTCCCTCCTCTGTACCGCCTAATCGCCACAAAGGGGGCCCTAATTAAGCACCCGCACTGCGGTGGAATGGGGGAGGAGCTCCAACCCGCGCCGCACACTGATCACACACACACCCCAACCATCACCACCAAGCTCCATGACCATCATCAACATCACCACTTCAAGCCGCGTTCAAGTCGTGTTCGACGTCATCCAAAGAGACGCATACATCACCGCATCCACATCCTCCACACTGCGCCCCTCCTTAACCCCGGATCCTCCCTTCCCCTCCCCTTTGCCCTTTCCGTCACTTCCTCCCCTCCGCACCCTCCCCCGCCCTCATCCGTTTGCCTTGCGATTGCATGGCCCTCCATTCACGTGCTCCCTCCCCATCATTCGCCTGTCGCCCGTCCCTCCCCTTTCTCCTCCTCCCTCTCCCTCCTCCGCTGCCACTGCCACTGCTGCTGCTACTACTCCAGCAGTCGTACCAACAGTCCGTGTCCCTCCACCTCCCCAGGGAGGGCCCAGTGCGCCAGGTGGTGGAGGAGTGAGGACATGGGCACCAGGAAGGGGCGCAGCAGGCTGCGGAACAAGCTGATGCTGCCTGAGGGACACGCAGGACATGTACTATCAGCTTGGAGGAGCGGGGCCGGCCATGACGGTTGGGGGTCATAGGGTTGTTATATCCCGGCCCACACATGTGTGTATGTGTTTGTACACATACACACATACGCGCAAACAGGCATCTCTATCCTTCCAGCCACTATGCTTCGACAACGTAGACATTGTTCCCTTATATGAACACGCACTCCAGCTCTAAGGACACCACGTGTATGCGTACAGACGTAGGCTGCATAAAACACAGGGGTACAGGAGCCGCACCTGATCCCCCAACCTCCCCCGGGTCGGTCGCCCCGTTGCCCTGCGCCAGTTGCGCCACCACAGCCACCACGTGGCCCAGTCGTACAGACACCACGGAGAACAGCTGGGGGCCCCCGGGTTGCTGTGAGCCACCCAGCTGCACACGTCGGGTTGCCCGGGGGGGTGGGTGGGACGGGTGTGTGAGGGACGTGGAGGAAAGGGGGGGGGAGGAAAGGGGGGCGTCGGCGTGGAGTTTGGGAGAGTGACGGTGTAGGAGAGTGGGAATGTGCGGGTGCGGGTGAATGAGGCGATTCTGGAGCCCCGTCGCGGATGGGTGCTTATGGATCGCAAAGGGCACACAAAAAGGCCATGGTTTCGGAGCCGAGGGGGCCTCAGTGCCCCCCCACATCCCAGCCCCACCTGCACCTCCATCGCCAGCTCCACATCTTCCAACTGGCGGAATCTCAGAACCAACATCTCCTCAATGCCGCCTGGTCCACCTGCGGCAGCACCTGCAGCAGCAGCGCTGCCGCTACTGCGACTGGTGCTGGTGGGCTGCTGGGACGAGGGGGGCTGTCCAGGGCCCTGCAAACCCCCCTCCTCCTCCTCTTCCTCTTCCTCCTCATCGTCTGTTGACTGTCTCACCTGGGGAAGGGGTGGAGGGGTTTAGGGAGGCGATGGGGAAGCGAAGGAGGGGATCGTGAAGGGGCAGGAGTGTATAACGTGTACGGCGCAGTCTCATGCCTCTTTCCCCTCCCCCTTCCCCCACACAGGCACACTACCACGTCCCTGGACTACCACTCGGTAAGGTTACTCGTCTACCATCATGCTCCACAGCTCCCGCCTGCGGCCCATTCAGACCCTCTCTCTCTCTCTCACACACACACACGATTACGCACACACATACACACATACATACAGTCACACAAACCTGCAATAAGGCCAATGCGATGGTGGCCGCATCCCACTGCGGACACTTCTTCGTGTTTCCACGCAGTGACGGGGGCGGCAGGACCAGGTGCTGTAACGGACCCACGGAGCGCAGCTTGGAACCGACACCTCCCCCCGCCCCCTCCTCCTCCTCCTCCTCCTGCTGCTGCTGCTGCTGCTGTTGCTGCTGGTACCCTGAGGCGGCCTTCGCGCTCGGCTGCGTCTTCGGCTGCATTCCTTTCGATTTAGATGCCACGCCGCTGCCACCGCCGCCGCCGCCGCCGCCGCGGCCCCTGCCCTCGTCCTCCCCTCCCTTCCCGCCCACCACATCCCCTAACTGCCCTTTCCCCTTGCTGAACCCCTTCATCGAAACGGCCCCCAGAAGGGCCCTCAGCAGCGCACTGGCCCTCCCCTTGCCCTTCTTAATGCTGCCGCCGCCGGCGGGGGCGGCCACGGCCTCCGAGCTGCCGGCGCCACCGCCGCCAGCTGCGTGCTTCGCTGCTGTGTGCGGAGGGTCCCCCATGAATGAGTCCACGTGTACAAGGTAGAGCCAGCAGGGGCACAGCCCGGCGGCAGTCAGGTTGTCCATGGCTTCCTGAGCGAGGCGGACCAGCAGCTTCAGAGCCTGCAGCGTCAGCAGCGTGACGGCTCCCCCGGGCGGGAGCTGCAGGGCAGGTGGCCGCTGTGAGGGTGCGGGTGAGGGTGCGGGTGAGGCTGGCTTTGACTTGGCCGTTGACGTTGTCGCGGCGGTGGCCGAGGTGGTGGCTGCTGTGAGGGCTGTGAGCTGGGGGCGGTGTGCAGTGACGAAGGCGTCCAGAAGAGCCTGTGGGCGTGGGTGGGGTTGGGGTGGTTGGGGGCAGGGAGACCGACATGAAGAGAAGTGGAGAGTGGGCGCTCTCGCCGGTATGTGTAGGAAGAGGGACAGGAGAAGAAAAAGGAGGGAAAGAAAGAAAGATAAAGAGGGAGAGAGAGAGGGAGAGATGAGGGAGAGATGAGGGGGGAGAACAGGCTCACCCACCCACCCACTGCCACCCACCCTGGTCAGGTCACGTGCGGGCCCCGGGGCCCAGCCGGCGGGTACACTCAGAGCCAGCAGCACATCCGTCACCGGGTCCTCCGCCAGGTGCCATTGCTCCGAATCCAGGTGCCACTGCCGTACAGCCAACCGCGAGCGGTAAGACGTGCCGGTACGATCTGTTTGGCCGGGGAACGCACACACAACACAACACAACACATCTCTGCGTACACATGTGAGTACGTCCGCCATAGAACACACACATACATACACACATACATACACACTACTGGTATGCGGCTGCGGCGGGGATTGGTGTATTGGCTAGGAATGAGCATTCCGGGTAGTAGAGCAGTCCGCCGGCCGCTGCACACCTTCACAGGCCTTGCCACCACCACACGAGCGGCGACTCACTGTTCACGGGACCACGATGGCTTCCCGCGCCCAGGACGATGACGCCGCCAGGGCCTCGGCCTCCGCTGCGGGAGTCTCTGCCGGGACCTTCCCCGCTGCCACCACCGCCGGGAGTGTCATCGTCGTCTGACGGGAGCCCTCCACCCGTGGCCTGCAGCAGCTGCAATGAAGCAGCAGGCGTTAAGAGGTTGTGATCGGTGGCGCCCTAGGGAATAAGGGTCACCTGAATTGCCCTTGCTCTTTTCTCCATCGTTCTCTCTCTCTCCCTGTCTCTCCCTTCCCCTCTCTCTCTCTCTCTCTCTTACATATACACACACGCAAGGATGGAAGGTGCACCAGCAGGAGCTGGATGTGCCACCGCCAATGGTGCGATGGCGATATTGGCAGCGTGTTCCGAGGTATAGGTACGATTCCGGCGTACTTTCGCGCAGCTGGGTGGTTGGCGTTGCCGGTGTGCAGAGCCGCTGTACTTGGGCGCGGGTATTGCGGAGGCCGACTGCTGGGGTTTCTTGACAATATTAAAACTACCTTTCCTTTAGCTTACGCATTAGCGTGAATGTGCGGCTGTAGTGGTTGGGGACGTCAAACTGTGAGGTAGCCATACCGTGTGAGGTAGCCACATGAGCAGGACCCATTTGCAGCACTGGTTTATTGTTGCGTCCGCAAATAATCCAAATCTTACAGCCATGTGCATTATGTCAGGTGGTATCTAGGAGCAGTATCGACGCACCATCTTGTTCACATTGAACAATTGGGCTGCGAAAGTTGCGCCTTCGTGAATGTTGCCGCAGTCCAGTCTCCTGTAATCCTACCGAAGTATATGTACAAAGCATGATTCCGTCGCCGGCAGTGGTCAGGCGGATTCTGTCGAGCCTCATGTTACGGTAGCTGTCTGAACCGCATTTTGAAACCCCAGTCGACGTACTTGGTACAAAAGAAGGACGCCATTGCTCAGAGAAAGAACGAAGATTCGCATAGTACGATGATGCCTCCCGCATTGCAAGGGGAAAATAATTGCGCTAACTCTTGTTGTCGGTTACAGTTCCAGGGACGAACCTGCAGGGTCATCCGTGCGCAGGTCACACATTCCTTACATTGCTTTTAGCCGACGTTGCAGCTCCCGGCGATTCATGCCTCAGAAACCGCGCCATGCCGGTGTTCCGTACGTGCTGCCGTTAGCAGTTTGAACAAGGCACCCGATACACACAGAGCTCTGGATTAACATTTCTGTTTTCATAACTTAGATATCATGTTAAAGCTAAATGGCCAGACTTACAGATATTTAGCCCTTATTTTCTTCTTTCTGCCTTTTGATTCCTCACTGATCTAAAGCTGTTCGGCTACCGTAGGAGTGCAGTTTCACCATGTCTCTCGAATTTATCATATGGTTGTTTGCATTTTTGTTACAGGCGGCTATGCTGGGCCGGACCATGTTCGCGGTAAGGCTGACTGCTCAAAAGCCTTTGTTAGGACAGGAGTCATCCTTGCTGGAAGTGATCTCTGCGTAGCCTTCTAGCCATTGAAGGATGGCTGGAGGACTAGATTGGACATCATAGTGATCGCCGTTGCAAACTTTGCAGCTCATATCTCTGTCGGACCTGGAGAATGATTTTATCAACCCTTACGATTTGACTCTGCGGTTGAACCGATTCGTGGTAAGGCACGGGTAATATTGGTTTACCCCGGGTGGGGTCACTAAGGCGGTTCTTACTTCTTCAAAGTTGCCTGATTCCTGCAAACCATGAAGCTCGAATTTATGGATTGCAGAGTAGGCCTTACCCCACGCCACCCACACGGACCCCGAGCAACCGGGCGGCAGAACACGACGGTGTGCCACTAGACCTTTCCCAGCCCTCCCAGCCCTCACACAAACTCTTGGAGATCTCCCAGTAGCTCCTCCTACAATCAAATCATGCCCGCTTACCCTTAATAAGCGCACGCATGCTACACAGAAACGGCGGACATGGGCATGCCGTGCCCCTCTTTGCAACACTCCCAATCCCACAGGCGCTCGAATACGTGGGTCAGGTGCTAATAACTGCGTCGCTCCTCCTCACGGGGAAATGGTTCATCGGGGTGCTCCAGCTGGGCATGCTTGGGTTCCTATTGCATAACTGGTCCACGCGCCGGCACGTGGTGGATGCCACGGACGTGTTCCGGCAACTACCTGTACAGAAGAAGGTAATCACGGGATCGGCATGGAGGCCAATATGGAGGTCGGGATGGGGCTGACATGGCAGTGATAGACCGGGTCCATGGATGTGGCTGGGCCACTTAGTTTGGCGACGAAGAAATCGTATTGTTAGAGTCCAAATGTTGGGATAGATGTGCGGAAGAGTCGGAGGGAGCAGTGTAGGGGTATCCGTACCCCACCCCATCCCGTGATCAGGGCGGGATAAGAGATACGAGACGTACAGATCCTATTTGGATAAGTGTGTCTCCTCATGCCCTCCACCGCCTGTACATGATAACCCCCCCTCCCTGCCCGCCCCTGCCATGCGTTCGCATGCGGATGCACACTTGGCGTGGATCTGGCACTTCAGCGCCGGCTGATTATGTTCGGCAGCTTTCTACTATACTTTATCATTATAACATACCGGTGGGTTTTGGGTGAAGATGCCGGTTGCGTCGGGGGATGGGGCTCGTGTCGGGGGGAACGGCGGTGCAGGGACTAGAGCAGCTTGTGTCATAGTCGGAGAATCCCTCACCCGGGGAAAAGATAGGGGAAAGGGTTGGGGTCGCCTCTGTCCAATGCATCTGTTCAAGGGGTTTTGGACGTTACCATGACGCGTCTTGGTCCTTGCGTCTTCTAGGGAATACCGGGGAGAAACAATTCCAGAAAATGGCCGAACTGTATCATAATAGTGTCCGGAACTTCGATACGCAGCTCAGCTCAAGTCTCCATCCTCGAGGGCCTAGGGAGTGGCATAGAGCCAACATGACGCACCAAAGCTAGTGGGGGCCCGGGGAGGCCGGCAAGGGGCGCCTTTCGTCTCAGTGAAGCTGTAGCGCATTGACACACGGAGCAGAGGCTTCGTGGTTCGGGCGGGCGTGGGCTTCGTGGACAGTTACTCCGCAAAACCCCAATACACGCATGACTGCTCCCTACTCAGACCGGCTCATAGGCTTTTGTCGTCCTCCCTTCCCCCAGGTTGATCGAGTCTGTCATCCACGGGTTGCTGACTGACGAGGGTCGAGCGAACGCCAAGGTAAAGGTGGGGGGGTTGCACGGGCGCCTGGGGTTACGCATGGCAGCGGCTGCTGGATCAGGGTTCAAGAGCACAAAGCCCGGGCAGCTAGGGCAGGGACTAAGAGTGGAGTAGAGTGGTGTGGGCCAGTTCCCTGGGGCACCCGCGAGGTCATGGCTCATGGAGCTGAGCTGTCACTGGGGTCATCACCATTTCATGTTACACTGTTCCTTAGGACGGTCTTTTAGGCTTGCACGGGCTACTTGGGTTGATTGATTATGCGGTTGTGAGATGGGCATGCGTGGTCTCGCTTATGATGTAAGGAAGGGAGGCAGGCAGGGGGATCTTGTCGCAGCCAGTTGGGTGAGTGGACTCATAGAGTTGAGTTGGTTGGCCTGAATGAGGCCGTCCCGCGAGGAGGCGCAGGTGGTTACAGGGCCCCTGCGCTTGGAAGTTTTCACTTCGAGTGGATGTTATTGACTTGACTTTACCCACAGCCAACTCTACTGAACCTGAACCGCACCTGCACCGCTATCTCCCCTCTCCCTCCTGTCCGCGTCCCCTTCCACTACGGAACGCCCCAAACACCGGTTGTTTTCCGGCTCGGGCTGGTTGCATGTACTCGTGGTGGTGAAATCGTCCTCCGCATCTTGGTCCTCCTGGTCTTGGTCTTGGTCTTGGCCTTCCTACCTTGGGCGATTTAGAGGTTGTTCCAGGACGCGGCGGCCACGTTACACGGGTATTGAGGATCCCGCGATGGGTTTGAGGAGCACGCACCTGCCTGGAGAGCACTGCACCAGGGCACACCAGCTCTTAAAAGCCCATGTAAAAGAACTGGGCATTCGGCCTGGCCAACCTTTGGACTGCCTTCCTCTGCTGTGAACGTGTCTAGGAACGTTCTTTTTCAGTACGTGGTGGCGGTGGTGGTGGGCCACAGCGGCTCGTTACTGGGCTTAAGGGCTCCCAAGGGGCTACGGAACCAACGCCTTGGGGATTGAGTTGAGTTTTTCGAGGAGCAGGTGGACGAATGCGACCCTAATGGCCCCGCAGCTAACAGCCTTAAGGTGGACATGTTGCAATGTGCGAACAAGGCCTGAAATAGGCGGAGGACGAGGGACGCATAGGAGGGACAGGACACCGCCCTGCGTGCTTACGGGTTTGTGGACGATGGGCGGTATGTCGGTAGGACTAAATCGGTGCACATGTCCTGGGGCTGTGCCTTTCCATGGTAGGCGTACTCCGCATGTACCGCTTGCTGCAGGTGCAGCGGCTGGCTGCAGCTGCACGTTGCAAATGCTCTTTTGTTGGACGGCCGGCCGATTGCCAATGGGCCAGTTGGATCATCTCCCGACGGTTACATGAGCATGTACCTCCTGGCTGGCTGGCACCGTCAGACCTGTTGCATCAGCAATAAGCAAGGCGGCAGCGTAGGAGGTGCGGGAACCTGTGTTCCTTGCATGTTCGAGGGGAAATGCCGCAGCAGCGTGGGGAAGTGTTGCTTGACACCCAATCTGAAATCCATGATGCCGGTCTCTTCTGGAGGCGGTCACTGGCTCACAGCTGTACCTACGATACGTCCACGCGAGATCCGGGGCGGGCCGTACCGGGAATGGAAAATGGGCACATGTATGCAGGGGGCTTGCGTCCCCGTGTGGGCGCTACAGGGGGGCCCTCCGACGTGGAGCCCCGCTCCGGAACCCGGTAAGAAAATCTAGGGCCCTCATCGTGTCCACCTTGCGGAGGCGTATCTGGGGGGACCTCGCGGAGGATATGGGCCCCGCAGAAGAGGACAGGCGGTGGGTGGACAGCCGGTTGGGTCCCCGTAACACGCAAAAGAGGGGGAGGATCCGTGTTCACTGTTCATCCACTCGGGCAGCAAACGCAGCTGACGGCAAAGAAGTACCCTAGGGTCTTCCCTGTGTTGTGTGCCTTGTGCGTCCCGGCTGAGTTCGGTCACACATGGTGGAAAAGAGGTTTGTGGATGCTCGCTAACGGGCGGCGTGGAAGGTAATCACCGACTTTATTTCGCCAGTGAGACGGAACTGCGCGTGGTTCGCTGGTGGCGGTGGCGGTGCAGAGGTGCGGTGCCGCCTGTCAACGACCGGAAGGGGAGACTGGCCCCGGCCATACTGCTGATTACGAAAAGGCCGGCACAATGGCTCAGGTTCATTTGGTTCAAGCTTCCCTAAACAGCCAAACAGACCTACTATACCAGCATGGTGATCTCACAGCGTATCGCTGGAATCGTACGATTCCAGAGCCAGGGAAAAAATACGCAGAACGTGGATTTTTGAGTCGAGGGGGAGCAACGGTCTTTGCGTTGCTGCCGCCTATTTTAATCACCTGGGCTCCTGTATCCTAGTTCCAGGTTTCATACATGGGTGTTGCTTCCTAGGATTGCCAATCAACTGCAGCAACCAGCGGAGTCCGATATTAGCGTTCCGTCATGAGATAAGTCAAGGGAGACAGACCCGTGGGTCGTTGGTATCAGACCCCTGACTTTAGGCACCAGATCACTTATCTTGCTTCACCACTTCCGCTTCATATCTATCCGTGAGAACCTGATTAAATCGCAATGTTTGGCAGGATGGTCGCGTGCCGCACCTGCAGCGCTGGAATGATGATTTGCTTCATGTGACAGAGCTCGAACCAATTTCCAACTGCCATGAGTAATGATGCCGCAAAATTACTGAGGTAGGCAGTAGTGGCCCCGGCGTGAAAAAGCAAAATAGGAAGACGTATTCTGACCCTAGGAAAGCCTGTTGCTGCTGGCGCCAGGCCACGCACAAGGATGTCCGCTGCGGCGATGCCTACTCGCTGCCGCTTACGGAGTAGCGGCACGGCTGGTGGTGCGAAAATCCCTCTTGTTACTCTTCCCCTCAGACAGCTCAGCCGCGCTGATCCCTGTCGGCGCGCAGCGCCAGCGCACTTGCAGAGACAACGGCAGACGCTCCGACTGGCCGCTCTCCGAGACTATGACGAGGATGACCTCTTCAGCGGCAGCTTTGTGACTCACGGCTTGAGAGAATTGGACTTCTTTCGGAACGAGCGCATCATCAAGGTTGTCACTGGGCCCAGGACGTTAAGGAAATCTGCAGTAGGGCGACCTCGAAATGGGGAAAGTAGCAGCCAGTGCTTGAGCACAGGCGCGCGTCCAGCCGTTGCCCTCTGTGTTGTGCGGCCCCTGTCCAGCTGACCGAGACCTTTGTATAAATTGATGTAAAACATGGTAGCATGTCTATCTACTGACGATGCGATTCATTTGTAGATGCCCTAAGAGTGCCGACCACCACCACCATGCGTGTGTAACGGATATACTATACTTCTGTTGCCGGCGCTGCCACGGTTACTCCGCTGTGCTCGTGCTCGTTCTTGCAGACCCAAACGGACATGCTTCAACAACGGGACGAGGAAATCGCCGCTCTGTGTCGCAAGTTGGCCGAACAACAGCAGCAAATAGAGCAGCAACAGCAGCAAATAGAGCAGCAACAGCAGCAAATAGAGCAGCAACAGCAGCAAATAGAGCAGCAACAGCAGCAACGGCAAGAAGGCCTGCGACAACGCCCACAGAATTTTGAGGCGCTAGCGGGAAAGCTGTTCAAGGTATCTTTGCTGGCGGCCTGCGCCGGGGCGGCCGTAAACGCAGCAGCAGTAGGGGTGAGTACCTGTGTGGTGCTATGCGTGGCAGTATCGACAGGTGTGACGTGGCGTAGTGGCGCTGTTCATCCCAGTGCCGGATGCACCTCGTTGTTCGGGGTGTTGCCCGCCTAGCAGGGCGGGGAGCATGCCGAAGTGAGGGACGAGGGAAGGGAGAGGGTGAGGGAAAGGGTGAGGGGAAGGGTGAGGGGAGGGAACGTTATAAGGGAGAGCGGGTTGCGCTTTTGTGCAGTGCGTCGGGTCAAGACGGGGGACCCCTAACAAACGATTGCCTGCGCATGAGCCTGCTGAGCCAGGCGTCGAGGCTATGCTCACAGCCACCACCTCCCCGCCGTGCCCCACTTTCCGTCCCTCTGGTGTCTGCTGTTACTGCTGCTACTGCTACTGCTACTGCTACTGCTGCCGCCCGTCCCGATTGGCCGCTGCTGCTGCCGCGGAACCCTCAGGCCCTCTGCTTCATCTTGGAGCGGCGGGCTGCCTTCGCGACGGGTAAGGAGGTGGAGCTGCTGCAGGCCAACAAGCTGGATCTCAGGACCACAGGCCAAAGCAACTGCAATAACCCAGGCAACCCAAGCAGTAGCAGTAACAGCAGCAGTAGCAGCAGCAGTAGCAGCTGCGAGGGGCCCTACAGCTCATTTCCTCGTCCAGCCGCAAAGGCGGTGGAGGCCGGAGTGGGGCCTGCGCGTCTACAAGCGGTGCGCGCTGCCCTAGTAGCGCTTGTGCGCGTTTCGGACCCTAAGTCCCCTCCAGATGAACTTCGGCTGAGTGAAGTGGCCGTGGCCCGGAGCGAGTCACAAAAGCGTTGCCGGCCAACGGGCCCCCAGAACCCGGCCAACCGTATGATAACCCAATTCCCAACTGAGCTGGTAGGCTGGGCTAGGATAGACTGGCCTGTTGGCGCTGGGTAGTGACGCTTCCAAAGCTAGCGCTTTTAAGGTATGACGCCACTGGATGCACGATGACGTTCGTGGTCCTGTTGCCAGGCGCGTTGTTGCCCCTGCACCTCTTCCCGCGCCTCCCGACCTCATCTCCCCATCTCCTGTGCCGAACTTTGTCGTCCATTCCGTGTGCAGCGCGACGCCGGTGTCAGCAGAGCCCCGGCAGACATCCCGAAGGTGGCGGGGGGCAAGGGGGAGACGAGGCGCGAACTGCCCGAGGGATTCTCGCAACCGCCTGGTAACGCCCCCCCTGGAGGAGCAGTAGCGGGACAAGGGGTCCTCGATTCATCATCACCATCACCATCATCACCATCACCACTATCTTCACCCGAAGCGGGGTTGGAAGCGGCGGGGAAAGCGGAAGGCGCGGACAGCTGACCCGGCAACACCCTTTAACGAGCCGCCTCCTCCTCCTAGCCAAGGTGGTCGTCTACGAAACCAACCTGTCCGAGGAGCTTCAGATCCCGGTGGTGCTGCTCGCGCATGACGTCATCCGCAACAACCCTAGGTTAGGAGAGGAACTGGCTTTGGAGGATTCCTTGAACGGAGCGGCGCGTGGGTGGGGGGCGTCCTACATGTGGAAGTGCATGACCGTCCAGGCTAGCTCCGTGGCTTGGGTGAAGCGGATTGTGGAGCGACTTCCGTATGAGTGCAAAAGAGGGTTTTATGAGCTTTTTGTGTACAAATCAGAGGTAGGGAGTGGGCTAAGGGAAAGGGAAAGAGGGAATTGCAGTTAGGGCAGGTCGACAAGGCCGTTTTTGCCTCTTCGAACAAGAGCTGTGTTCTGCGCTTCTTTGTTTGTTGTGCTGATGGTTGGCCGCCTTACTTATGGTGGGTGTGGGTCATGATGGCTGTAGTCAATGAGGATAGATAGGTACGGGAGCGGCCCTCAACTCAAAGCAACCTGTTGTGAAGATGCAAACTTTTTGAAATCCATCAGCAGAGGCAGTTGTGGTTCAGAGACATCCACAGTCTTCACAGCGCACTTTTGACCGTCAGAAGTGCCCTTTGACCACAGCCATCACCACCACCACCACCACCACCACCACCAGCAGCACCACCACCACCACAGCCACCACCAGCAGCAGCAGGTGCTGCATTCTCCACGGCCGCTTTACGAAACACGGTACTCTATAACTGACGACCCCTTACCGCTACAGCTTCAACCCTGCTGCTGGTGCTGCTGCTGCCGCTGCTGTAGCTAAACTGCATCATGTGTTCCAAGCAGAAGGGGATCGGGCTGTTGGAAGGAGCCCGAGGGCTGTTTCAGACCCTAAAAGCCCGCAGACCGAAGGCGGGATTTACACAGCGGGAGGCTCACGTGTCTCAGGGGGGTTTCCTTAGCAGCTATAACCCCGTCGTGACACACGGCCACACACGGCTCTCCCTCTCTCCCCCTCGCGACCCCCGAGTCCCCCTAGGACTTGCGTGCCTTCTTTCCCTTCTTTCTGCCCCCCTCCTCTTCCTTCTTGCCCTCCTCCCTAACCCCCGCCGTTGTTTGCCGCCGCCGCGCCATCCCCGGCCCCTCCGTCCCCTTCCCCCTCCCGCTTCCTCTTGCTCTTGCGCTCCGCCTGATCGCCCTTTTTGCCGTTCCTTGTGCCGTCAAGCGGCGCCGAGCCATCGGCTGAACCGGCCGCCGTCGTCTTCTCCTTCTCGTCGTTGCCATTCTTCTTCTGCTGCTGCTTGTTCTTCGGGCTGGGTTGCTGTTGCGGTGGGGGCTGGCCACCTTGCGAACCTGGTCCTGCAACAACACCAGCAGCAGCAGCAGCAGCAGCAGCAGCGGCAGCAGCTGCAGCAGCAGCAGCAGCAGCAGCAGCAGCTGCAGCAGCAGCAGCAGCTTCCCCGGCTGCCTTCAGGGGATCGCCTCCGCTCTCGGCGGCGTCTCCTCCTCCTCCTCCGCGCTTCTGCCGCTTCGCCTTCCGCACAGACCTATTGGCAGCTGCTGCCGGCCCCGTCGCCGCCACTGCGCCGCCGCCGCCCGTACTCAGGCTCGCACCCGCGGCCCCAGCGTTCTCGCCGCCGCCATCCCCACTGCTGCCGCATTTCTGGGCGCTGCGCGCCCGCTTCGCGGCGCGCTTAGACGCGGGCTGAGCGGCGGCCGATGCAGAGACCACTGCCTGTGTTTTCGCGCCGCCGCCACTACGGCTGGTGACGCCGAATGCCATACCGCCGTGACAGGCCATCTTTCGAATCTTGCAAATTTTCCCGGAGCTCAGAGAGACCTGCTGGAGCAGTCCGACAGGAAGAGGGGCAATATATATTTAGGTGTCAGCCTCAGCCGTCGGAATCGAACCCGCGTCGCGCGAGAGACATCCGGCATAGTTCCTCACAACGGAACGCTGTGTGTGTGGAATACTGGCACAGGTGCGGGGCCATGCGGTCAGCCAGCGCATGACCAGATCCCTCGTCCTATCCACCCACCCAGCCAACCAGCCATCCACCCAGCCAACCACCCACCCAGCCAACCACCCACCCACCCAGCCAACCACCCACCCAGCCAACCACCCACCCAGCTACCTGTTTAAAGAAGCGCCCCAGGGAGTCCTTGTCCTGTTTCCCCGGCAGCTTCTTGAATGCTTCGTTGGCCACCGCGGGGGTCTTGAACACCAGCAGCAGCTGCGGTTGGTTGGTTGGTTGGTTAGTTGAGGGATTAACAGATGGATGTGCGTACATATACCCGCCCGCGATGGACATCCATACATACAAACGCACGTCGTGATGTGTCCCCAAGACCCCGTCCCCAACACCCGACCCAGCACACCTGCGTGGCGTGATCCGGGTTTTGCTCCAGGCGGTCGAAGCCCGGGGCCCCCGCCGCCGCCAGCACCCCCCGCAACTCCTCCTCGAGCTCCACCTGCCCCCTACCCTCCCGCAGGCCGTGTACGAGCAGCTTGGCAAGGTCGGCGGGGGAAACCCGGGTTTGGGGGGGCTCCAGGGGGCCGGAGGGGACCGCCATCTGCAGCTCCCGCATCACCAACTGTGTGCGTGTATGTATGTATGTATGTATGTATGTATGTATGTATGTATGTATGTATGTATGTATGTATGTATGTATGTATGTGGGGGAAAGCGCGGGCGGGACGGGGATGTGGGAGGGGGCGTAAGTTGACGACGTATGTGTTGATGCCTTAATGTGGGGATTGGCTGGCCAGCGGATCAACGCACGACAGCGAAGAGCACAGGGTTGTCCCCTTTAGTTCCCCTTTGGGGCGTTACGTTACGTTATGCGGTGCTGTGGGTTATGGCGGGGACACGTCAGCATGTGGAGGGGGCATGTGCACCCTAAAGACCGCAACAAGCGGCGGCGACAAGTACGACAAATACGACAGGGAGTCGCACACGCTGGCTCCACACTCTCACGTGCATGCGCACCAACACCCGTACGCGCGGTAACCGGGGGGGGGGGAGGTGGGGAAGACATGAGCGTCTCCCCTCTCCCCCCTGTCAAAATTGCTCGTACGTCACCAGGTCATGTCGTACTGTTTGCTACAGCCCACCCACCAACCCACTGGATGCTGATGTGCGTGTGCCGGGGCATACCACTTACTACGTGTATGCGCTACGCGCCTAAAAACGCACACGTACATACATACATGCATAGATAGACACACATACACCGGCCCGCCTACTCACCCTCATGGTCACGGCCGCATCCTCCCTGGAGTCGTGAGCCCCGCCCCTTCCCTTCCGCATCTCCAGCCCCAGCAGGCCCCGAGCCAGGTCCTTGAGCCCAGGGGTGGCGTTAGGTAGGCCCCTGGGTGGGGTGTGTGGGGTGTGGGGTGGGGGTGGGGGTGGGGAGGGATGGAGATGGCAATGACGTAGTGGTGCTGGCGGTGTTAGCCAGCAGGGGCTCAAGATGTGGAAAGGGCTCTTCCTTGCATGTTGGCTTAGCTAGCTGGCTCGCCAGCTAGCGGGGTGGCGGGTCGCTAGCGAGGTGGGGACGGGGATTTGAGACTCAGCCACGTCCGCAGCTAAGCGTGTCACCGCTAAAAGCTCCCTCCCCGCAGCCCGGGGTCAATACCCTGACGCACCCAAACACCCACACCCACACCCGCACACGTACGTACATACAGACATGCACATGGGCCCCTGCGCGCCTAGGCATGACGTACATGAGCGGGAATATGAGGGACGTGTCAATGACAGGCTGGTGGTCCAGCTTGAGGGCGGTAAGGTCGTGGTGGAGGGAGTGACCCACAAGAACCACGGGTCGCTCGCCGCCACCGCCACCGCCCCTGCCCGCCTCCAAACTGCCATTGGCGCCACCCCGGTCGGGTTGTAGAAGCTTCCGTACAGCCTTCTGCGCGTCTGCGGCCGTCACCGTCACTCCCTCCAAATCCGCCTCAGTAACGCCTACACATCATCAGCAGCAGTAGCAATAGCAGCAGTAGCAGCTGAGGCTGCCGCCCAATGCTCCCCATCACTGGTGCCCAGGCCAGCTACCAGAATGTCCCCGAACATACACACCCACCATGCAGCCGGATCCGCCTGTCCCCCCCTCCTTACCCGCCATGGGATATCCTAAAACGTTTAAATAACCACCATTATTATTATTATTATTATTATTATTATTATTATTATTATTATTATTATGTCCACCATTGCCCCCTCACCCGTCAACGCCGTCCTGAGGTCCTTGATCCGACCCGTGGGTCGCACCAGCTGCCGGTACACCACCTCCCCGAACTCGTCCACCACACACACACCCAGCAGGGCGGAGTCGTCCTCCTCCGTGGCGCACATCTCGCAGTCCACGGCCAGCAGCTGGGGCCGTACACCCGGGGAGAGATGGGACCTAGGGGGCGGCGTGTGTGAGAGTGTGTGTGTGTGAGTGTGAGGGTGTTTTTGTGCCGCAAGGAAGGTAAAGGAGGCTCTCCATGTGTAGGGATGTCTGTTTGTCTGTCTGTCTGCGCATGTTGCACTCATGCGAGGGTGGGGAAAGACAAAACCCTCTTCACCCCGCAGGGGCCCTCTCACCGCTTCACCCGCACCCAGCCTGGCATGTACGACGGTAGGTTGCCGTACAATGCTTCGTACTTGTCGTGCGCCCGAGTACGGCGCACCAGCGACCAGACGGAAACCTGTTGCGGCTCCACCTGCGCTTCGCGAGGCGTGTCCTTCTGCTGCTGCTGCTGCTTTCGCTGTTCGTGTTGCTGGGCTGCAGGGCTGGTGGTGGTGACGGTGGTGGCGGGTTCAGATGGCTCCAGTGGCGGCAGCACTCCGCGACCCTTGGCGGAGTCCTAGCGGCTCCGAGAGAAAGGGGGACGGGTCGGGGTTTGGGGGGCATGACAGGAGGCCATGAGGGGAAGGGGCGGAGGGAGGGAGGGAAAGCGGGGGCCGAACGAGAGAGAGGTGTGTAATGGTTGGCGGGTGGTGGGTCCATCTGCGCGGCGGAGGGCTACACACCGGCAAAGGGTGCAACCGCCACCCGCAGCCAGCATTCTCACAGCCGCGAACGCGGTCTTCACACCTGGCGTATTGCCTGGGCCCATTTCAGATAGCGCTGCGCGAAGTCCCGGGGGAATTCGGAGGCAGCGGTTGCTGCTCCCTGAGGCGGCGGCGAGGGAGCGCCATCCGGCTCCGGTGCGAGGAGATCCGCAACGTATGCCTCGAGTACCTGTGGGAGCGGAGTGGTGTGGGAAGGAGGGTTCGGGAGGGCGGGTGAGGGGGCCCCCGGCAAATTGGAGGCGGAGGAGGGAAGGGCAAAGGGGGGGGGGTCTGCTGCTGTTGGCTTGAGCTTGCAGAGAACGTCCCAGGGAGAGATGTATGTCTAGAAGCTGGCAAGCATACCGGTGCTCACCTCTCTCTTTTGCTTCTTGGGATCTGACCCGCGGCCCTAGACACGGCGAGGATGGAAGCGTCCCGGAGCCGGACACGTGCCCAATCGGGAAATTAGGAAACAGTGATTGTTACATACATATGTAAAGCTATGCAGGCTGCATTGACCGCTAGGGACGGCGGCTGCTTGGCGGGATGCGGCGGCCGCACAAGCATACCTCACGACGCGACTTTATGAATTCTCCCCATGCACCGCTCTTTCCTTTGATGTTATGCCTTTGGCACGCTTTTACGAGGCTGACAAGGTCTTCAAAAGTAGCCTCGACAACAGAAGTTGGCAACATTTTTCAGAGAAGACATTAGTTATGAATGACTCATAGCATACGAAGAACGTAATTGAAATATGAAATGCTTGCGCGATTGATGCCTCGTGACGATTGGAACTTGGAGGCTTGGTTTCCAACTGCCCAGCCGGTTAGCCAACGACTTCAGGGCTCGCACTCAAGCTGCGGGTTCACGGCCTCAAAGTGCACCTGCCGATAGATCGGGTAGCAAGGGCCAGCACTCATCACTCGTTAGGGTTCAGCAACCTTTGGATTGGACCGGGCAAAGGTTTAGAGTAACTGCGCACACGTTCGGCCAGCTTTGCGGCTATGGCAATTGCTGGCAGTTTCTTTTCATGACTTGCATAATTATGCATGAAGCTAAGAAATGCCAGGCTTTGAGGATATTGTGTTTTAGTCATTGTAGCGTGTAGTTGTACTCGTCACAGGATACCGATAGAAAGCTCAGATAAGATCATGATGGCGTGTAACTCATGGTGGTATTATTTTCATTGCGATGAAAGCATGGTACCAGCAGAAAACGTTTTTCTACGGACTATTGCAATAGGTGGAGTAGCGCATGTGCTACCGACGCCAAGCACGCTCGCTGCAGTTCGTGCTTTTCGTTGAACTTCCGCAACAGATGATGAACACATAGGTGCGCTATATCCATCCCCATAGAGCATCCTCGCAGCTGGTCATCCTTTCCATGGCAGTTTCTGGGAAATGAGAAAGGCCAAGAGGCGGCGGCGTGCCTAGGTTCACTCTCAGCCAGGGTTGGAAAACGTAGTCGGAGACCCATGCAATCCAATGCAAGTTTTGGAGCTGCGTCACTATTCATGCACAAAAAATGCTAAAATACATTGTTGCCCAGAACCGCGGCGTAAGGGGGAAGGGCAGAGGACCTGGATTCATTCCCTGGTGGGAAAACACAGCAGCAAAGTTGGAGGGCAATGTTAAGATTGGTAAAAACTTGGCTGGTTGCTGCTCCTAAAGAACCGGAGTGTCTTGTGTTCAAGTACACACGTTTCGGTTTATTAGTTGGTGCATGCACACAGAGGACCGTGCAGACCCACAGAAGCCATAAGCCCGCCAGTACATCCATCAACACGGCAAACATTTGCTAGGTTAAAGGGTGCTTCAATATAGCATGGGTGCGCCGCCGCAGCCGCCGCGGATGTCACTAGACGCCTCTAACGCATCGCTACCACCACCACTACCGACTTTATGACACCTAGCAAAGCGACCAGTCTTGTAGGTCTATTTGCCTTTTGTATCGAATCTCGCGACTTTGGGCGTCCGCGATGTTCCTTATAGTTGCCTGTGCAAGCAGAAGAGAGACGAAGACAGACGACGAAGAGGTGCGAAGAGGCGAGGCGGAGTTGGCGGGAGGTTACGAAAGTTTCGCACCTACTGGGCTTCTTCCTCATGACCCTCGGCAAGCGCTGCCCTGTCCTACCGCGGCCCGAGAGTAATGGCTGGCTTGCACCAATTTGGAAAGCTCTGAAGCTCCAAGCTGGGGTTGAGGTCTTTATCACCTCGGCCAAGGAAATGTGCGTCTTGCAAAGAGGTCTTCCGCTGTATGAGATACTTGTCGAAGTCGGAATCCCTCAGTACCGGTACATAAAATTTGGATTATGGCTTTGTCTAATGTCCAATTTTCGTGCGTTTTTGGAGTTAGAGTCTAGCTCACAAGGAAGGGAAATACGAAGGGATGCAAACAAAGCGGTCCAACTATTGCGGCCAGAGCCCAAAGGCAAGGTAGAGGAGGCAACCATTCGTGTGAGGAAACGGTGTCTTAAGATGAACTGAAGGCACCATCTTGTTATATTACCCGCAGTACCTTCACTGCAGAAACTTAAAGCATTGTGCAGCGGGGAGAGCCACCGGGCAAACCGCGCTTCGAGCCCTGCTGTGCATGAAGAGCAATTTCTGCGTGCAAGTAAATGGCTAGATAGCATTTCAGCAGTTCGGCATTTTTGCGCATTGATCACCAATGCACCCTCAGCTCTTTGCGCGCACTTGGATCTGCGCAAATGGGCAAATATGCTCGACAGTGGAATGGTCTCGCGGCCTCGCACGAAGTCCTTAATGCCTACCAACGAGGAAACGCTGTCAGGATTTGAAACGATATTATTTACTTGGTACATATAATATAGATCCTATAGTCTTTCTTCAGCTTACAGCTCTTGAATAAAACCTCACTCTTTTCTCATTGATTCGCCCGCCTAGCATTGCTCTCACTCCTACCACTCAGGTGTACTTGGTCACAGTTTTTTCGTCTGCTTCTCTGTTAGAGAAAATTATGTGTGATGGCGTCGACAACGAAGGCGTTTGCTCGAGAGTATTGTACTGTGCTTTGCGTTGCGAGCATGGAGTGCGGCAGTGGCATAATTCAGGATTCGACGAATCTTATAGGAAATCTTAACTCCTATCTTATTGTCCTACTAATAGCGCCAGCACCCAAAAAATTTACGAACCCTGTAAATCCCGTACCATCACTCAATATAGGCTTACTTTTACATCATGCATTGACGGGTGTAATAAGAAATGCTAGTTTGCTTGATTACCTATGCTGCCATAAGCATTTAACCGACCCAACGGACCGTTCAGTTGAGTTAGCGAGGCCGTACTAGTTGCATGGGAGCTTCCCGTCTCAGGCTTATTTAACAAATCTGCATAGATATTATCCATCATCGAAATAGGCTGCTTTCATATTGCAGAACATTTTAGCGAAAATGCATCGCCGAACTGAACCGAGGAGCTTGCGGACAGCAATAGCCGTCACGGCCTTACTACTCGGAACAAGCATTTTACAATGCGCTGCATTAAGTGACGCGGGTGAGCAGAATTGCTTATTAAAGTATGGCAAGGATAGTAGCGAACCGAGGTATATGATCGATGGACTAGCCAGCCACAAGGGCTGCAATCGACATTTGTAGCATGCAACTATAGATATTTGTAATGACATAAAATTATTTGCTTGATTATATTTTGGCAATGCAACGGCCTAAAAGCGGAGCCTTTTGAGCGGTTGCCGTCATGGGCAGAGGCGGAGGCGCGTGCGACACCTTCTCCCCCTAAGCATACAACCTCGGGCTTCGTTGCCAACCTATTTACGCATTATTTTCTTTGCTTCGATGCCTGTGCATGGTCTGATTTCCACCCTGCTTTGATGTATTCTGGATAACCCGTTCTGTGCCGCGCCTACCTCCTCGAACTCCGTAGAATGGGACCGTCGACAATTACAATCTGGGAGCCCGGGCCGAACTTTGCGCCCACCCCGGCCCCCCCCACATCCCTTTCCTCCACCGCCGCCACCTTTCCCTGCTGGTGCGTGCTGCAAATGAACTACGTATCTATTACACCTACATCCATACATCTTCGGTTAAGATGTATGGATGTGAGTACTGGAAATGAACATCGTCAAATAGCTCGTATCTTGTCTGGGTACGTGTCTGTTAGGGTTCGAGTGTGAGTGCGTTCAAGGATGTGCGTGTGTCTCCGTGCACACATGTGTGCATCAGTGTGCATGCTTTTTCCCCCTTTTCTGCTGTATTAGAGGAGCAAAAGAAGACGCTAAGGACTCTGGCTTCCCCATCCCCAGTCGACCTACAGCGCCTGTCTATTACCATCACTCGTCCCAAACCAGATCACCGCGATCACAAATGCCCCATCCACCTAGCCAGCCAGGCAGACATCTAGCTAGCCAGCCAGGCAGCCAGTGTTGATGGGCTGAATGTCATTTCCCCGGATGATGTCCAGACCTCCACTTGTTCACTCCGTGGAGATGTCAAGAACCCGAAAAGGCCACATCCTCAGACCCTCACTCCCAACACCGTCAAACCTGCCAACGAACCCCGCAACCACGTGCACCTCTCTTTCCCCCCTCCCTAGCATCCTATTGCACATTGAATCTTGATCTTATTATGTATATCTTGATCTTCTTCATCCTCGCTGCCGCTGTCCACCCTCCCACCTCCTACCTGCCGCCTTTGTCCGTACGCACAGCCCAATCCATTCGTACAGCTCAGGGAACCAACCAGTGCATCGATGTGGCCGGTGGTCTAGTTGTCAACGGCGCCCGGCTGGTTCAGGCCAGGTGCAACGCCAGCTCGCCCACACAGAAGTTCATCACCCTTGATGCGGGTAGGAGTACACGCAGCGCCCCAATTCCAAGATAGAGAACAACAAAAGGGCGTGCAGACTGCTGGAGAGACGTTATGAGCCGCTGGACCCCTCGTGCATGCGAGGGGCAGCAGGCGGCCCGAGGGTCATATAGCGGTGCAAAATAGCGAGCAAAGACCCTAAAGTGACTGTGCCGTGGCATAACCGAGACGCGGGGGACGGAGCCGTAGGGCATCCCTGTGCGGCAGCAATGCGAACCCTGCATAAAAGGAGGTTTTCCCCACAGCCTTCTGTTAGTGGTGGGGCGCTTTGCGGAGTTTGACTTGGTGGAATGCGTCTGGTCTTGCCGTACAAGAAACGCTCACAGCATCAAAGCGCATTGCGGTATCCGTGCTTCACACACCATGCTGTTTGATGCCGTACTTAACGTACAATGGCCATGACGCAGGCGGCGGCGTATTGCACATCTATAGCGATGTCGACCGTACACGCTGCTGGAACGCGTGGCCACTGTACGACAGGGCCCCGCCTAGCGATTACGGCTCAGGCTCCGGGACCCTGATGTTCAACGGCGCAGTTCTGATGTGGGATTGCGATTTCACGGACCCCGCCACGCAGTTCAAGCCGACGGCGCAGGGCTCAGGGTGGGTTGTGGAGCGTGAGATTAGAGTCAATTGTCTTTCCGTGTTGGTTGTGACCGTTAAGACGTTGGGGGTGCTGGTTGGGAGCTGTAGCTTGAGCGGCTGTGCATGCTGACGCTGACGCTGCGTGCTGGTTGCTGCTGCTCGGTTTCATCGGGGCACCGCTACTACAACCACCCGGGTGGCTGTATGTGGACATAATGATTCTGTTGACCCAACTGTTAACCGTCATCCCTGGCAGTGGGAACCTGCAGATGCCCCATGCACATCTCCCGACCGCCGCAACCGCTGCAGGTGGTCATTGCAACCCCTGTTTTCGAGCATCAACTGTGTGGGCCTCAACACGACCACCGTCGCGGGCAAGACCGAGACCCGGCTGGTGATGCTTCCCTGCGGCAGCAACGTGGCGGCCCAGACTCTGCTGTTCACGCTGAGTGAGTGGAGGCACCGTCGATGGATGGCGAACGGGAGCTAGCTATCAGCCGCGTGAAGAGGGGGGGGCTGAGGGTTGCAGTCTTGCAGATAGCCCGCTGTGTGTGCGTGTGTGTGTGTGCGTGTCTGTGCGTGTGTGTGTATGTGTATGTCTGCGCGTTTGTATGTATATCACATGTGCGCGTGCATATATATATGTACGCGTTTATGTGTTACATCGCACCTGATCAAGGCTAATGCTGGCCAAGAGCAATTAACCCTGTGCTATCGGAAAGACCGCCGCAGAGCAGCACTCTTATTAAGGGGGGGGGGAAAGAGGGGCGGAGGGGCCGCTGTCCCCTTACAGCTCCACCTATAGACTGCGTCTGTGAGTGGGGGTGTATTGCTTGTGAGCCCGTCCAAGTTCGCATCTTTGGCGTGAGGGTTCTCGTTTGCGATGCAGTGGATGGTAAGGCCCTTTGTGTTGTTGCCGCCACGGTAGCAGAACACCATTGGTTGATCAACTCATAGATTGATTATTCATCACTTCATAGCAGTACTCACGACCGGCATCCTGCGCTATTGCTCCTTGCAGACGCCCCATCGCCGTCGCCGCCGCCGCGGCAATCACCACCACCATCACCATCGCCACCACCGCCGCTAGCGCCGAAGCCTTCGCCACCGCCGCCGCCAGCGCCGAAGCCTTCACCGCCCAGGAAGTCCCCTCCCCCGGTGAAGAACCCTTCACCGCCGCCGGTATTGCCTCCCCCCAGCAGCCCGAAGAAGGTCACTCGCTCTCCTCGCCCAACAGTCGGCTAAATCACAGGAAAAGTGGAAACCATGTGCAATGGCGGGGCAAGTACGGGAATGGGAAATGGCCACAAAGACAAAAGCAAAGGCCAAGGCTTACAGGCACTGTCGTTCAAAGACTTTGCCATCGAGACCATTTTGCAGCTAGCCAACAACCCTGTTCTTGCTCCTGCGCCTTTCACTGTTTCGCTCTTAGACGTCCCAGCCCAGGCAAACATACGCCAAACCCTGTGTGGATTACGCATGCTGGAGATGTCCCAAGCTTTGAAAGTACATAAAAATGCACGCAAGGGGGAAAATAACGCGACAAGAGAGATAACGGAGTGGTTGGTGCTGGTTCCGGTGTGGGTGCCATGTGAGGTCGGAATCCATTGCCACCGGCGATTTATCCCACTCCTACTCCTATTCCTACACTTGCTCCGGGTGGACTTAACGGTTCCGGGCTGTGCTGGCCCAGCGGCAGTGGCGGCCCTAGGAGCTCACCCGTCTGCCCGGCAGCGGCACGGCGGGCTGGGCGCTGCCGGCTCTACCTCCATTGCATTGAGTAGTAGGACACGCCATGACCTGGGAGACGCCAAACTTACCTCGCGGATGGCGGCTGGTTGCTGGCGAATGTGCGAGTCATGGTGTTGACCTGTTATGTGCGTGGTGTTGTGTCTGTACGCATGGTGGCTGTACAGCAGATATCAGGAAGCAAACACGCATGCATTCAGAGCGCCGTTTATTGCTAACCGGCGGTACAAATAAATATACATAGGGTACAATTGTGTATGTTAATGTTGCTATGACAAGGGGACGGTTGATGCCGCAGGAGTAGGTCTTCGCCGCGGAGGAGTCCGTGGCGGGGCCTTGGACGGGGCTCTGTCCTTCGAAAGGACGTACCGAAGGGGGCTCATTGCTTTTTCGTACTCATAACCGAGTCCTGCATGCGAGCTCGAAAGCGATGAGCGCACTGTCGAACAACCGTGTAGTAGTGCTGTAGTGTTGTGTGATGGCCTATCACGCAACCCAACTCGTCGATTGCGCAGCTTGCTGTAGGTGGGAGGTGTTGGGCCCCCGAGGGGAACCACCACGGGGAACCTGCAGGGCCATCTGCCGCTGCACACTGCTAATTGATGCACATATACTCACATACACTTTCTCTCTCTCTCTTTCGCAAACACACACGCACACACATATTCTCATTGCGGGTTGCACGTGCACACGTTAAGATGCATAATCTGGAAGGTTTGGTGGTACGACTTGGGGGTATTTTTTGCGATATGTACATGACCACGTGGGACGGTTGGTACGGTCACGCGCATCTATGATGCAGGCCGCCGTCAGGCTGAGCTGTAACACGGCTGGGATGTAGGGGCGATACACTATTTGACGACTTTGGTTAATTCTAACGACCGTGGTGAAGTTTGAAGTATGAGCTAAGCATTAGTGTTCTCACAGCAGGCGGTATGATGCTGTGTTGCATCGTCAGGGGATGCTGCGTTACGCGTTTGGAAGGTTACCCGCTCTGGGTAAGACCTGCAGACGAGTCGCTGGTTGGCCGGCTGAAGGAGTGAATGCCGAGGAGTTTGCAGTGCGGGATCACATGCACATGCATGGAATCTCGGAACAAAATTCTGTGGGGTTCGCCGCGATCTGAAGTTAACATTTTCACTTTCAGTGGGCATGCTTAATACAGCGTCAAGCAGGGCATTTTGTGCTCGAAGGCTCGTAGTTGCCCTGGATTGAGGATTGAGGATTTCGGACAGTTATACCGTACTGTCGATTGGTTTAATCCGCTGCCCCTTCATCGCCCGCCTACTAGACCTCCCAGTCCCATATTGGCTGACCACTTTCCAGGTCCTTGCAAGCAGGCTGAGTACCAAAGAATGCTTCCATGCTGCCGGAGAGTAACTTGTGAAGACCGTCACATTTGCCATGTGCTGTGTATGCCAAGTCGACTCATGGCTGCCGTATATGCTGAGGGCTGTGTGTTAGTGGTGGGTGCAGGGAGAGCCTGCCCAAAGGCGAAGCCTGATTTTCAGCACGAACTTCTGTTCATAGGCTTGTTTGCGTTAATGTAAGAACAGCGGTCAACTTAGCTTCGCCATGTGCTGGGTCTGCCAAGTGCTGGGGCATCCATACAAACCAGAGACACCCGGGTTACCCTCATGCCCACAGCACACTAAACATTCATCACCCAACCGACGTAAGCAGAATTTACAGGACCTTCCCTTTCCACATCGGTCCAATATCTTGGCCATAAACGGCTTTCATTATAAATGCCATGACGGCACCATGGCCACTTCACTCACGGCATCCTCACCTGCCTGCATAAGGGGCCTCACACTTCCCCTTCTAGAACCATCAACATCATGCTCTTGAAAGGTGGAGCCCTGCAGCTCCTGGTCCGTGGCTGCCATACCTCCGTTGCTGGTATCCATGCCCTTGGAGGGGCCCTTGGAGGGGCACCATGACCTGCAGCTGGCACCATAACCCGGCCACTTGTGGCGCCATGGCTGGGAGGCGGCGGCTCATACAACGCATGGCTGGGTTGTGCAGGAGCCCCTGCTGCGTTGAAAGATTATTTGCAAGTAAATCTCAAAAACAACACAAAGGCCGTGACCATTAGAAGGGCCTGCAATGTCCAGCACCTACTCATTAACATCCAAGTCAGGATTTGAATCTCCACTAATAGCACCATGCGCAGCCGCTTTCTGTCACAGGTGTCAGTCGAAGGCAGGATGGAGTTAAAACTTACAAATGGACTCGAGATCACAGATCATATGGTAATCACCTGTCGCTCTGCGACCTTCCTGCTTGTCACAACACGAGCAAAGGGTATTTTGATGTGGAAAGGGTTACATCTCATATGTTTTGCATGGGGGCTATTACTTACTCCGCAACCCACTCTGAGCAGGTCTTGTCAATCTCCTTGGCTCACATCACAAGCACTACATTCCGTGCTCGTTAGTTGCATGACGCAGCCTACAAGTGGCAGGCCGTCCGGATAGCTGGGGGCCGCCCGACCTTCCCTTCATCCCACACAGTGCCAGCACTGGCCTTGGCCGCGCTCAACTGGAACGATGGCCCATGTTTGGAATTCACTCTTCGGCCCTCCTCGCCACGATTGCACAACATGGTGCACCAGGCCCCTCCAAAACTGCCCTGAAGCGCGGCACATGCCATATGCCCAATTAAGCTTTGGAACAATTTTGTGGCTGGAACGTTGGACGAGGAGGCCGGCTTCTAAGTTCTTGGCCCGCGGCCGCCTCTCACCGGTTAAGAGCATGGTGCTTTCTCCACTACTGCAGCCGCCGCCGCTGGGCGGGCCGCTGCTGTGCAGTGGACCTGCAGGCGGCCCCCATCAGGTGGCGAAGCTGGTACAGACCGAGGTCGGGGTTGCTGAAGTTAACGTTGCCGCTGTCGCACTGCCGAGAGGACCGACAGCTTTGCTCTATTGCTCACGGTCTTGCCAGACCACGGGCTTCCGGTGCCGGGCAAGGGGCCGCCTTAGTTACATTTGCAGGTTGGCCGTACATTATGTCATATAAATCGTCTATCTGCAGATGCCACGCGTTCGGTTTCGCAACATTGTAAGCACGCAGCGTGGCAGGATGCGTGGTATATGAATTCAACAATGGCGCGCATGTCATTCCTTCTTTAGCTTGGTGGCGTTGCAAAGGAACAAGACGAAGAAGGTTTTTCGTTTGTGTAGTTTAAGCTGGTGGCCATGGACCAGTGTTTTTTTTAAGTAATATATTACTTTTAAGGAATAAAGAGGCCTTTTTGGCCTTTGGAAATAAGGAACAAAGTGAGGCCGATCCGTACATTTTCATTCCTTCAGCCAAAAACGTCCATTGCTGCCAGATTGCTCCGTAGTGTGCAGAACTTAGTATTATCGATCATAAAATAGATATGAGGGGCCGTAAGAAGGTCAAGCCCGTGAGTCAACGCGGCATAGCAGAATGTATGACCGGTCCTTCCATAGACAAACACGCAAAAGGCAACGACTTGAACGCTGAACAAACACAAAAACAGCAAGATAAGTCTGAAGTTTTTCCTGATAAAGGCGTTTGGGACGGCGGTGCTGTTGTCGGTAATGCATCGGCAATGTTGCTGCCAGCGGTGACCGATGACGGTTCCGTGACGCACTGAGGAAGTGGCTGGACAGCAGCAGCAGGGGCCGGTACATGATGAACCGGTACAGTCCCAGTGTGCTGTGGTTTGCAGTGGCGGGTGACGGCCTTTGATTTGCTATGTAGTTGCTTGCTTTGGGCCTTTGCTTGGTCGGATTTACTTTTTGTTCACAAACAGTGCCAGAACTATCTATGCATGTGCATGAAGCGTGCGCACATGAACGAAAACGCGCCAACGCATTGCGTGCCTCTTGGTCTATGAGGGGAGTTGTAGCTTATCGGGGGGGGTCTGGGGGGGGGCGTAGCCCCCCCCAGCGCCCCACTCTTAAGGAATACATAACGGCGACGCTAGCAACTTTGTTACTTAGGTTGGAGTAAATTGAGACCCCCCCTAAATGAAAAAAAAATCACTGCCATGGACCCTGACACTTGGGACAATTCTTGGGAGGCAGTGGAGTGTCGTTAGTCCCAACCGAGAAGGGTTTTACCTTGTTCACACGCGTGGGAGCTATGCGGCGCCACGCAGGTGTGTTCCAGGGATTTAATGATTTCGTCTTGAAGTATGGTGCATTTCCTTCCGCTGGTTTGTACGGCATGTGCAAATTCGTAGATATTGCTGCCACTGGCTGCCCTCCGTCATAGGGGTTTCGCAGGTCGCAGTGGGTTCGCGCAATGACCGCCCCGTCGCAACGCCATGAGCGGAGTACGATACATATAACTGCATTGCTATTTGTTTCGGTTCGTTACCTTGGATTGTTGACGTTACCCCTTATGTTTGGTTTGGTCGATGTGCGCATTCCTAACGTGGTGCAGTGTCGTGGGTTCGTTTGCTTTGGGCCTGCAATGTGGCGTCGTGGGTCCATTTTTTTCACATTATATTGTTTGTGGCGTTATGGTGTTACGTGTTTTGATTTTGGTGTTTTGTTTGCTTACAAATATCGCATTGAAGTTCGCTAGGAAGTCATCCTGCGGATGCGGCATGGATGATTACTCGCGCTGCAATTGTGGCGGCCAAAGGAACACCACAGCCTCTCTACGGGGAGCGCTTTGCGCGGGAACATATCTCCAGTCACCTGGAAGGTGTCTGAAGCGGCCCCCTGGCGCAGGGATGCGTTTCTGGCGCTTGCTTGCGTGCTGCGCTGCACTTGGTTGAAGCTGGTGGGGTGGGACGATTGAAGCTGGAGGGGTGGGACGATTGTGGGGGTGCCTCTGCTCCGCTTGCAGGTTTTTTGGTGGTCGCCTGATCTGGGCTTTGCATCATAAAGTTCATGCGATGTACAAGTACGATGCACTGCTCGACAGCACTTTCACTGTCACAGCGGATTTCGCAGTCCAAGTAGAGGAAGACGCCGCGATGCAACAGGAGACGTGTCTCTCAAAGAAGGCTACAATACAGTTATATGCGCTGCTGCTGACGAGGCGACTAATGCATCCGACACATTGCCCGAGCACATCGGGACCATATGCCCATGGGCATGCATCTGCCTGGCCCGCAAATGCCGCTGCTGCATGCTCCTCCGTAAACACAACGACTGTCGCGCTTAGTACGGCTGCTTCAGCACCAGTGCAAAAGCATTCTTGGCCCACGTCAATGCATATGCCCATCCAAATTCCCAAGCATGCACATCGCGTGTGCGGCTGATCCTGTTTTGTCGTCGTCAAGGCAGATCAGGACCAGCCGCAGGCTTCGGACTGCGACGGCATACCCTTAGCCGTTCTGCAGTATGGCCGATACGGAAACACCACCATTGCGGATCGACACAAACCGAGCCAAACCATGGCTGATCGGCGCATACCGAGCCCGGAACGGTGTTGTACACGGAGCGCTGAGTCCCTCCACCCGCGCGTTTCAGCAGCAAGGTGGGGCAGCCCACCGCCTGGTCCAGCATCCACCTCATCTCCAAGCAGCTGCAGCTGCAGCTGAAACGCAGTCGACACAGCCACCGTAAGAGCAGCAGCAGTAGCAGCAGCAGCAGCAGCAGCAGCGCGCTGTGAAAGAAGGCCAAGCAGGAGGCTGTCAGCCATCCACCCGGCCAGCCAGTAAGCCATACATCCAGCACTCTATTTGCCCAGCACTTTGGCCTTGTCCACTCGCTCTTGTCGCGCGCGCAGGTTCTCGGTAATGGCCAGCTCGTCGTCAGGGTTGATGCCCGTCATGCGCATGTCCAATAACTGCGGGGGAATCAGGACGCAATGAGAAATGGAGGAGCCGCAGTAACAAAGGCATTAGGATCTACAGGAATAGTGGCGACAAGTGGCTTAAGTGCAAAAGGACACCCTAACAGCAATTATTACAGGGAGCCCCAGACTCCAAGGGAATACCCTATTAGGTAGGGCCATATCAGCTATTGGTTTAATGTTTATCGTGCGGGACGAAATTCATCGGTTGGTTCTTTACTTCCTCGGTATGCATTGCATCTTCACCTGTCTCCGCTTCAATTCTGGTCGAGAGAGAGTGCGACCCGCTATCCATGCGAACCTACCCACGCCATCCTTCATTCCCCTTTCCGCACGAGACCCGCAGACGGTCCTGAGGGTCCGACCGTCCATCCTTACCCGTACGGACGCATTCTGCTCTAGCGCCCTCCGCACGGCGCTGCACGGCTCCTCGCCGTAGTGGTTGCACGACAGATCCAGTTCCGTGACAGTGTTGTTGAGACGCAACAGCGCCACCACCGCCGCAGCCGTACCGGGTCCCGCCGCGTTGGCACTGATGTTTAATCGCTCCAGGGTGGGTGCGGTGCGCACGCTCTCCACCACCGCCTTGCAGCCCTCGTCGCCCATGCGGTTGAGTCGCAAGTTCACGGACAGCAGACACCGGTTGTTCTTGAAAGCACGTGCGAGCGATTTGGCGCCCTCGGTATGAATCTGATTGTCATGCAGCTCCAGAAGGCTGATGACGGAGTGGCCGTCAAGCAGCTTGGCCAGCGCGCGCACGCCGCGATCGGCGATCTTGTTGTGGGAGAGGTTGAGGTGCGTAATAGACAGGTTTTCTACAAGCCCCGAGGCCAGCATGCGAACCTATGACGGCAAGAAATTCGTTCATGGGGACGTTAAAGCTCTAGAAAGCAAGGGAGAAGCAACGACGGCAGGAAACTTGCACCATTAATTTCAAAATTCAAAAGGGGCAACCAACATTGATGTTGTGCAAGGGCAAGGGCGGCGGATCATGACGGCGGGTGACACGCTGGGGACGAGGGCCTTCCTGATTAGGACAGCTGGGTTGATTTCGCTGCCAATGGTGGATTGGCTCAAACGCGAACCGACTTAGGTGAGCGCGGGGTTCAACTTTCAGGCGGGAGCCCGATTGGGGTCGGAGCGGTTAATGAATATAAATGCTTTAAAGCTTTCCGCGGTTTAAACGATCTGGGTCGGGCTTTATCTTCCATTTCCCACTTCCATTTCGACTCCCTCCCTGGGTTCACGGTGGGTTGCCAGCTTGCTTGATGCCCCCAACACTCCCCCCCCATCCCGGAGTTCCTGCCTTGTCGTCATCCAGGGAGTTGTTGGAGAGATCCAGGTAGGTGAGCGTCTCCGAATGCTCCAGCGCCTTGGCCAGCGAGCGGCAGTCCGACAGCTTCATGCCAAACAGCGACCGGTCGTAGTCCATGCCCACCTCCTTCAGGTTGTAGGAGATGGCCAGGGAGGAGGGCGTGCTGCGTGCGCAATGAAGAGGCGCCGTGGAGTGGGGCGGACATAAGATGGATTGGGGGGAGGGCGAGAGAGGCGGCCTTGGAGCGGTAAGGTGGTTGTAAGCAGGGGTAGGAGCTAGGAGTCAATGGAATTAGGCCAGCACCAGTGGAAGGAGCAAACCCCCAAGGAATCCCCAGCACCAGAAGCCCTTCACTCACTTGACCATGCAGTCAAAGAGGATTTGCAAATCCAGATGCGACGGCAGCTGCCGGATGTGTACCGTTTGTACGAACCGCCGCGAGTACGTCAGCAGCCGCTTGAGACTGCTCAGGTCCGTTACCGCCGGATCGTATCTACGGCGAGCGGCGAGCGTGTAAGCCAAAGGAAATCAGGTTCAATTTTGACAGTTGCTCAAATTTGGAATCCCCTAGTTTCTACACGGGATAGGCCATACCAACGCAAAGGCTATTTGCTTCAAGCTGGACGCAAGGGGCCATCGTGCACTCTTTCTCAAGCCTTCGGTTTCGTGCAAGCCTCTGTGGTTAGCACACACGCGGACCCGCACTGCTATGTCCTTGCCGCCAGGAGGAACCAAAGGTGTCAGATGACGGGTGTTCATCCAGCTGAACGACTCGCAGGTGTGGATTGACACGCATGGCTTCAAGTCATTTCTGGCCGACCGATGGAAAGAAAACCGAGACTTACTGCTCCAGGAACTCCTGCAAATTCCTCTCAAAGAAGAGTTGCTTCCACGAATAGCCATGAGCGGCTACCTGTTGTAATTGGGGGCACACATATCGAGCTCTTTAGGGCTACCCTCCAAAGGGTTTCCAGAGGGGTACAGAAGTAAAAAGGGGAAGCACAGCAGGCGAGAGAAGGGAAGAGGACCCTCAGAGGACACGTCAGCGGGAAGCGCGACCTCCAAAGATGCCTTAGGTGTGTCGTCAGTCGTGCTTATGTCAAGCCGTGACACCGTGCATGCCAGGCCCTGGCAACACTGGCACCGGAAAACCCATCTCACCTCGCAGTTCTTCCATCTAGCCTGCGATCTACGCCTCCAGTAGTCCTCGTCCGAAATGAGCTACAAATAAGAGTATGATGTCAGGTGAAATGCGTGTTAAATATTTTGCCTGGAAGGGCGACCGTGTGCATGTTACGCGCCCCATACCGTGCCAACAAGCTCCAGAGGCAGGTCCAAAGGCAAGATGTCGATAATACGCTTGACATATTTATCTGGCAGCGGTCCAAAGGTGGGGCATCCCTCAAAGTTCGCTGCCACAACCTTCACACAAATGTCTTTGAGAGGTGTAATCAGCAAAGGTGCAGACATGGTGTCTCCCTAAGCTATTTGAGTGTCATATACCAGTTCTCTTTCCCTTATGCTATGCCTACTCCCTTTCGCGGAGTTCGCTGCCGAAACATGGCTTCGTGTAGGTTATAATTCATTCATCTCTAGCAGGTTTCCACAAAAACGTTCATGCTGCAGAATTGCATTAGTTCCGGACAAATGTTTTTTTGTTTCGAAGCCCTGTGGTTTCGGAGTCGCCATGATGCTTGTTAGTCAGATTGGAGCGATGTATTGAAATTTTCACAAGCCCCTATCACAGAGCGACGGCGCGAACCTAGCAGGATACATACAAGCTCAGGATCTTGCAGTTGCGTCATAATTGGTCGCTCACTTGTGCTGCATATCAACTCTCAACAAGATGTCATCACAGTTAAATGTAGCACGGCGTAGCGCTGGTGCGCGTCAATCTCGTCGAGATGGCCTTCCGTTTACTCCCTATCGGCCTTCCTCCGCAGCGCGTGCACCTGGCAGCACACCGTATGGACAGGCCATTTTTGCTTTACGCCTGCAAGAGCAACGAGCCCAATGTGGTGCACGCTGCAATGCGGCTGCTCAAGCGACGGAAGCTGCACCGGCCCCTGCATCGGCCACTCCCGACGCTGCTGCTGCCGACCCAGCGACCATGGACATCCGCATTGGCAAAATTGTAAAGTGTGAGCAACATCCGGACGCTGACAGGTATGATGGATAAGGAATGGTATGACTGGTTGACCGCAGGGACCTTGTGGTTGATTTTGCACATGATGATGTAAGCTTCTTGCGATCGTTTCAATTGCTGTGTTTAGGTTTGTGCCTATGTCGTAACCCTATGCCAGACATTAACGTATGTATAGGTCATGTCTTTGGTTTAATCTTGTACGAAACGCCGACGAACATCCTAGCCAGCACTCATACTCGCTCGCCTTGCTTTCATGCCTCCTCCCACAACCCCTTTCACCTTCCTTGCACAGCTTGTACGTTGAGCAAATCGACGTGGGTGAGCCGGAGCCGCGTACCATTGTCTCGGGTCTGGTGAAGTTTGTGCCACTGGAGGCAATGCAGGTACGACTCGCAGTGCTTGCCGAACAGCGCAAAACTGTAGCCAATCCTAAGAACTTGGGAACATTGGGGCTCCTGGAGCTCCCTCAATGATGATAATATGCAACCTGCTCAGTTTTTCCCTTCTTTGAAATTTCCCTCTTGAATGGCCCTTACGATTTCCCTACTCGACCCTTTCTTTCGGACCTCCCCCCATTCCAGGATCGGAAGGTCATTGTGCTGTGCAACCTGAAGCCTCGCAACATGCGAGGCATCAAGTCCAACGGCATGGTGGGTGGGATGTACGGCTCCATTGGATCAGCCTACTTCTAAGCGACCCCAGAAGTCAGCAGTCTGGAAGCTGATGATTAATGACAACAACGCTACTGCTGCTGGAACTGTTGCCTATAACATAAAAACGGAAGAAAACATTATAGTCCCTGCGCCCGTTCCTCCTCTGCACCCTGCCTCCCTCACTCCTTATTCCTCTCTCCCTCTCGACACCGGGTGTATGTACACCGCCCAACGGGCTCCGTCCGCAGGTGCTGTGTGCCTCCAATGACGCACACGACGTGGTGGAGCCGCTGGCGCCTCCCGCTGATGCACCCGTAGGCGAGCGGGTGTACTTCGGAGAGGGAGGCAAGAACCAGGTGCGTACGTATGTATGTACGTGTGTTGGGCTGTTCGTGGCGACTTGCTGGTGTGGACGGACGGACAGACAGACGATTGGTTCGCGCCCCCGGACTGGGGGTCGCCGCCAACTTAGCTGTCGCTTTGCATCGCCGTTTGCATCCCTGGAGGGCTGAAGGACGGCTACCTCCAACCCTTCCTTCGTTTCGATCTCCGCCTACCTTCTGTTCCCGCGACGTTGGGGCCTGTCTGACCGTGTTTTCCTTACCTCCGTCCCGTGCTGCTGTCTGCATCCCGCCGGCCGCAGGGGCCTCCCGCTGAGCCCAACCGGGTTCAGAAGAAGAAGTTGTGGGAGGCGGTGCAGCCGCTGCTGAAAACGGACGGGGAGGCGACCGCCAGGTTCCGGGATGAGGTGATGCTCACGACCGCGGGGCCGGTACGGGCAGCCACTTTGTCACATGCCAATATTGCATGATGACTTAATAATGATAACACAGCTTGATGCGTGTTTTTGTGCACAGCACGACAGCTATCTGAAGTATTGTAGGGTTCTAGAGGACGGCACGGGATCAAACACGTTTGTGTATGCGGTGAGGACGTGTGTTTCACGAGTTGTGAACGGGCGCTGCAAAGTTTGTTCCCGGAAGGGACATTGCGGTTTTGTATATTGCAGCTGGCAGTTGATTATTTGCTATTTCATTTATTTCTAGGGACGTCGATGCCGGCGGGCTGTGGCATGTATCGCATTTCTTTAAGAAGACTTTCCTTTTGGTTCGGCTTTGGTAACGTTCGATATAAGATGGGACTTGACATGGTAGAATTTATACCTTCAACGAAGTAACAGTAGCACAGTACATCTTCGTTCCGCCATACACGCACTCTCAACATAGCAGACATGTTCTGCCGCAAGCTTACCCACATCGCAGCGGGTGACCGAAACCCCCTCCAAAAGGATTCCAAAAGATTGCCGCAATGCATGCCGTAATCTTCGTTGCATGGCTAAACAAAGAAATGAAGTGCGGGCAGCAATGCCTGTCGAATATTTTTCCGTACGGCACTATCCGGCCGCATAATTCATTCGGTACGACAGTGAAGCACAAACCCCCCTTAATAATCCGCCATTCGCCCCCAATCGCTCTCTTCCTCGACGTCTACCGTCACCTCGTCACATTATGCTCTCGTACAGCTCAACCATTACAGTCGTCCGCTAGCCTTGCCAGGCTAAGCGCAATTCCCAGCGTCAATGGGTGTCGACCCACATCACCATTGCACACGCCAGCGAGGTTGGTCGTCCGCTACATACGTTATGCAGGCATAACGTTCTGCTGGAACTGGCCCATGACGTTACCTGCTCACATACAAGATGGGACTTGTAATTTTATGATGGATGCCGGGTATATTTTTGAAGCAGTGTGCGGTAAGCGATGTGGGTCGCGCGTTATTCACCTGGGGGGTTGTAGTGGCACGCGTAGACGGTACGCAGCGAGCAACCGTTGGCGGACACAGCTGTGGCGCAGCCAAGCTCAGTGGTGCCCATCCACAGCATCTGGGTGGCATGTCCGGTGGCCTCAGAAAACCCGGGGCTGCCGAAGTTGTACTGATTGATCTGTCGTGAAAATAGACGAGGTAATGGAGGGGGTTAGGAGAGGGTGATTGAAAGAAACAGCCCTACGGACGGCCGTGCTACGCCGCCTTCTTGCCTGCAACCCTGTCTCACTGCCTCACATAGGGAGAGGACTCCCCATATGTGGAGTAAACAATTGCCTGGTCCACTGTCCCCAGTCTCTTTGTTCGGAACGCACCTCCTGGTACCAGGCGCTAGCTGCCTGAGCCCAATCGCTGTAGCCTGACATGAAGTAACGCAATGCGCGGGAAAGGTACGGTGAGAATTATCCAAGACGGCAAAAAAGGAAAGAACGGCCGCAGCAGCGCAAAGATAGACATAAAGCACAGAAGCCTGAGCCGAATGACCCAGATCGCAAACTTGACCGGCATCACTGGTGCAGAACCCCAACTGCAGCTGACCCAAGTTCCTGGGCACGATGACCAGGCACGATGTACAAACTCAGGAGGCAACCATACCAAGACACATCCGTATCCAGCTTTCAAAAAGTGTCGAGCTGGCAGCGCTGCATGTGGCAATATCCAGGCGCACGTATATGCCCTTGGCGGGAAACCCTCAACCTCGACACAGGCACAGGACGCCTACCCGCAGCCAGGTTCTCCCCCACGCCCTGGGTGCCGCTGTGGTAGAAGGCGCAGCCACCAGCCAGGTTGTTGGCCCAGCTCTGTGCGGAGGACTCCAGGGAGGACGACCAGGAGAGCGGCTGTGCGTGGTGAGAGGCGCGGTACTGATTGTGAAGCGATAGAATATCGGTGCCTCCGCTGGCCGCTGGTGCGTTGGCGGCGGCTGGGGTGTCGGCGGCGGCTGGGGTGTCGGCGGCGGCTGGGGTGTCGGCGGCAGCTGGGGTGTCGGCGGCGGCTGGGGCGTTGGCGGCGGCTGGGGCGTAGGAGTTGACAGCTGGGCCGTCTTGTACTGGGGTTGGGCCTTGGCCGGCAGGGCCTGAGTGGGAAGGGCGACGCGCAAGAATAGAGAATGGGTGCCATCTGATTTGCCAGGTGGGTACATTACGGGAGTGTTCAAAGGTTAAGGGTGCATTTCCAGTGCGGATTAAGGCCAGGGATTAACCCTCTGTCCTCCATCGATACTTGCTCAAACGCCTAAGTTGTTGGCAAACTTACCTCGCCTTTTCAACCTTTGGTTCCCTTATGGAACAAAACTATGTGGTAAGCTCGTACCAAGGACTTCCGTGCCCTAATCCCTGGCCTTAATCCGCACTGGAAATGCACCCTAAAAGATTTCGCAAGGCGAATGGCTTAAGGAAAAGGAGGCGGAATTGAGCGGATTGGAGGATCTCTACGTTGGGATTCATGCCAACGAGATCGCGCTGAGCGCAAATAGAATTAAGGGAATTGCAGGGGAAGAGCCGGCTGATCGACTCGCGAGCACGTAGGAGGAGCAACAGGTAAGAAGTAGTAATAGTTACAGGTAAGGAGGCATGCGTGTGTGTGTTACATGGTTGGGGGGTGCGTGACCCCATACCTGTAAGACTACCCATACGAGCCGAAGGCCCAAGGGCAATACTACAACGCCTAAAAGCCACGGAGAAAAGGAAATGGCATGCGGCATGGATTTCACGTGGTGTAATAACATGGTTTGACTGGTCCTAACTAACCTCTATTTACGGCCGAGAGACAATTGTGTAGAGATTAGTTATGGAAAATGCATAGGGCTGCAATGTCGGTATGGAATGCCGCGCTTGGATATAGGCTCACCTCCCGGCGTGACCATCGCTTCAAGTTGTGCCAGGCCAGCACCCATCTGCGCGGGAAGACGCAAAACACATCGCGACTTAAGTAGGGGATGTAATTAAGTCCTCTTCTTGGAAGGAACTAATTAATATATAATTTTCCTAAAGAAAGGAATGGGAGAGAAGCTTATTGACGGCGAACCTGCTCGCTATGCGGACGCCCGTAATGGGATACCTAGAAAGCCTTGCAGAATGCAGAACGCCGTAACAACTTGCCTGATTATTCGACAATGCTGCACCGTAAGATTGATACCACTGTTGTCTGGATTGGAGCAGCCCCCGCCGACCGCCCACGCTTGGGGCAGCACAGCAGACCGCCGCGAACAGCGCAAGCATAGCCAAAAGCAGATTTAGCTTTATGGAAGACGGTGGCTTGTCAGCGCTTGACGCGGTGCAGGAAGCAGTCGCCATGTTGGCCGTCGGTGCGTTTTGACGATTCCGAAGCGTCGCCGTGTGCCGACAACGTAAGAACTCGGAGCCCAATAAATAGAACAAATGGATCACTCGATTTAGACTATTATTTTTTATTATTTCATAAGTGACGGCTCCTTTATATAGCTGTGAATGCAAAGGTTTCGCGCGTTTCTCCCTGTCGCCGTACAATTTCCCTCAGCATGCGGAACACCGGCCCAGTTACGCAAAATGTACAGGGCGCGAGAATTCATACGCCATTGAGATAACGCATACATGTAACGTATTACATGCTGTAGACGATCTTCCTGTGTTGCACCGCTGAGCCCGATGGGGTTCAGGAGAGGAAGTTGTGGGAGGCGGTGCAGCCGCTGCTGAAAACGGACGGGGAGGCGACCGCCAGGTTCCGGGACGAGGTGATGCTCACGAGCGCAGGGCCGGTACGGGCAGCCACTCTGTCTAGCACATCACTCATGTCAACCAAGATCGCATGATAATGTGGGTGCAGCGCGGCGCGCCCCCAAACAGCCCCAAACCATCATCTGTCCGCTCAGTCATGTATTTTATGAGCTTGAAGCCACCGTCCAAAAATTAGGTTCGGGAGGAGCACCCACGATTTTTTTTCCCTTCACCTCCCCTTTTTTCCCTATCAGGAGTCCTGGATGCAAAAAGGACTCGTCGATTGCATTTTGCTCGTTTGAATGAGGGCGGGAACAGCAAAACCCACGTGAGGACTTCTTCCTGGGCGGTGGAAAAAATGATGATGGACAGGAATATTAGAAGCGACCGGCAGGACCGCGCAGTGCTGGAACACAGGCCCATACAGGTCCACACAGGACCACATGTACCCCCACATGAAGACTAGTGACAAGGAACATCCTTGTGTCGAACGAAGTAAAGCGGCGGCACTGCAGTGCGCCCCCCTCAAGAGCAACAGATTCCATGGCGCGTCCTGGAGTCTCGTGCTGGCCACGACATAACCCAGAATCGAAAGACGCGAAAGGCAGAGGTGTAGAGGAAGAGCCCTTACAGCATGTGACCCAAATCACACTCTTGGGGGCCATAGCTTCGCGACCCATATAACAGGAGCACAGTGCAGATCGGAGCCGGTCTTGGCCGTACCTACGACACGATTTTGCGGCTATCATGATGCAAGTTAGTGGTGGTTGCAAAGTATTGGTTGTACGGAATACCGGCGCTTCCGCTGGCCGTTGGGGTGTCGGCGACTGGGGCGTTGGCGGCGGCTGGGGCGTAGGAGTTGACAGCTGGGCATCTTGTACTGGGGCTGGGCCTTGGCCAGCAGGGCCTGAGTGTTGCGGGACAGAGGATCACTAAGCGCAAAACTAGGGACCGAAGAAGCTGGGTAATCACAATTGGACCTTTTTTGGAGCGGCGCGTAACAAGAGTTATCGGCAAGGGACGCTTGATGAATGCAAGCCTGTTCACATCTGTCCAGTATTTTTTTGTCACACGTATATACGTGTATGTAACCATGTAAACCCATGACGGCATTAGACGGCATTTGACGGTATAAGAAACATTATACGGCACAGTTGAACCATTACTTTGGTACCATCGCGACTGTCGCGACTTAATGGAGCAGCCCGCCGACCACCAATACCAGAGGAGTTGGCCATCAATAGCTTAAGGATAATGATAGAAAAAGGTTATTGATGGGGATAGCTTCGCTGCGGTTAAGGCTGTACAGCATGCAGTCTCCATGGTCAGTTGTTGACCCTTCCGAAACGTCGCGCTGGGGTGATGAGATGAGCTCGCAGCCCAATACATAATTCACCTCCACTAAACTTAACTGAAAAATATATGGTATCATTTAATGATCCCAGGCATGGTTACCGTTTCTCAACAGCGTTTCGCGCGTTCCTAAGCGCTATCGTACAATTGACCTCCACATGGGGAGGGAAGGTGGCCCCAATTGAGCAAACCCGTACAGGGCCCGATATAATCATAGCGTTACAAAGCAATACTGCAAACGCAGAGTAGTCATCCATCGCAACATCCTGTTCGTTCAACCTTCTTAATACAGCTTTTATCGCAAACAAGCCGCACGATTTCTATTTGCCCAAGGTTCTAAACTTTTGCTAATTACATCGGAGACATCGCCCTGGCATTACAGACGTCTCTGTTACCCTGAATAATGCGCCGTGTGCAGTCCAGTATTCATGGGGCCGGGCAAACGGTCGTCTTGCAGCCCGCTTCGCCGGCTGCGGAAGGCCTTTTCGGCCGCCGCCGCCGCTCTTCTATGGTCTTCACGCCTTGTCCGCCTGAGACACCGACGCGTTCCAACAGTTTCCTGAAGCTGCAGCGTGCCGCTTCATCTTTTTCCTCTGCAACCGGTTGGGACAATTTCTCGCCTGCGGGCGAGGATGATGACGTTGCGCACAGGCTTCAAGCTGCCTTAGGCAGCCCGTCCAAGGTCACGCAGACCTCCTTCAGTCCGGTATGCAGCCGCGATGATCTTGAGAACAGAAGCTTCCGAGACGAGGCCAACCTCGTCAACAGCGCCGCCGCCGAGAGCATTTCCTGCTTCGTCGCCTGCTGGTCGCCCCCGCCGCGCCGTGCCGCGCCGCGCAGCTCCTTACCTGAGCTCACAACCGCGGCCGCGGCCCTACCGCATCTGCCACAGCTCAAGTCCCTCCACTCCTGCAGATCCGCGGGGGCGCACCACGCGCCACAGACAGGCAGCCGTAGCTACGGTGAGGACGCGCGCGGCGCCTCGTCGCGGCCGCTTCCCGGAGCCTGCGCCAGCGACTGGCTGGGAGCCGCTCTGGCCGCCGACATGTCGGAGGCGCCGCAGCGGGCGTCGCCGCAGCCTTGCGGCGGTGGCATCGCTGCCGACTCGTCACCATTATCGGATCGGAGGTGGCTTCAGCAAGAGGACATGTGTGCTGGGACTGGGGCTGGGCCGACTCCGCCGGCGTGTGAGGTCGTCGGCGGTGCACAGGTGCAGGCGCGGACGCCGAGCCGCCTTCACCGAACCCGACGCGTTGTACGGGACATGGACCACATGGTCGAGATGGCTTAAGGTTTCGGAGCCAAGTGAACGGACCGATTTCTGGTCTGCGCCTTTTCACCTGGGGCTTATTCGGTTATACGGTTGAGGTGAGGGGTGTCGTCACAGCTCACCCCGTGCATGCGCAGGAGGCTGGGCGCTGGGGCTGCTGTTCCATCCTGGTCCTCGAGACGGTGGCGGTGACGTGGCGTTTATGTATTCCTAGGGACGCAGGTGCAGAGGTTGGAAAGAAACAACGGAGTATGAATGATATTGGGTTCGAAAGTGAAATAGCATTACGGCATCGCGGCAGCCGCGCGACGGCCAAGCGCCGTGACGGCCAATAATTGGGTCAGAGTCCGGATTGGCGGCGCGGCGTGTGCTTCGTGTCTTCAGTGCTAAAGAGATTGTGGTGATAGTAGAACACTGCGATGAGGACCCCGACATGCATGTCCCGTCGAGGCGTAATGAGCGTTTTGCACAGCAGCGCGCCCTGTTTGCGGGTGAGTCCCTCGCGGAAGGGGAGGAAGGAGAACGGCCGGGCGGGGGAAATGATTCTGTGGAGCGGCTGTGTTGTTGGAGTTTGGGTGTCGGTCAATTAGCATTGTTAGGGTTGCTCGGAAGGAGCATGTACAAGGCGACAAAGAGTATACTTGGCCAGCGAAGAGACAGTAGTCATTGTATCTCTCCCAACAGGCATGGCGCGCACGAATCAGCTCAGTAGGGGGCAGATAACACCCCCAAGAAGTTTATCTTAAATTCTTTTCACAGCACTGTTAGGAGTAACATGTGGATGATGCGAATGCTATGGACATAGATTGCCAGCCAGCTCGCATCATCTTTCCAGAGACACATTATTGTTTTTCGATTTTTCAGCTAGTTTTCAGGAGGGCGGGTGGTAGATTGCGAGGTGGGGCTAGGTAGGAGCTAGTAGATTGTGTAGGGAATGCGCCGCTGGGTGGGCCGCGTGCCCGCCGTTAAGGCTGTGGGATTATCCACAGCTTTGGGGAAGCACGTTGTTCATGGACAAAAGTTGGCATAAGGAAAATTTTTTTATCCCGCTGCATTTCTTTCTTGTGAGGTTGTGTGTGTATCCAAATCGCGTGCTGTGGGTCCACGCAAGCACAATGAATGGTAAGGTCTACTTTTGTTGGCCATTTGTTCAGCGGGTTTGCGGTTGTGCACGAGGGTATATAATTCTCTCGGAGGTTGCAGCAGTCGGTTTCTATGGACTTTCGCAGTGAGCATGAAGCATAGGTCCGTCGCCATGCCGGAGATTTACAACCGTTCTTTTCGTGGTAGTTGTTGGCGCAGTCGTTCTGTCGTAGTACAGATTGAAAACATGATGGTCATGGCCCGGGAGGGGACGCGTGGGAAATGAAGAAACATGCAGCCATGTGGTACATGCTCCCTTGGCCTTTATTAACGTATTCTTGTATACAATCTGTACATTAATTTCCCGGATTGTTCAGGTGTGCGTACGTGGCTTGTAGAACAGGACGGTAATTCTTATTTCTGGCCTCTATTGACTAGGGCTTTGCATGGAGCTACGTGATGCGCATGCGGCCAATGGCTGAACACTGCAGTGGTCGTCGTCATGAGGTGGCATGCCACACGCCTCAAAACTGAAGGAGAATATCTTTTCTACGGGTCCGTCGACCCGTGGGGTTCTGGTGTGCTGCCGATTATACTGCTTGCGGTGCAAGCAAGAACTTGTGAAAATATGGAAGATCGCGCCCCATGATAGAAATTGCAGAGGATGATTTGCTTGAGGCTTTCCCGGCGATGTAACCTAAATATATGAAATGGTACAAACCGCGTCAATATGCTACATGTTCATAGCGGAATAACCTTGATACAGGAGAATTACAATACCGTCGTTACTCGTATGCCAAATGGAGACAAAGACGAACATCCCTTCGCGCGCTCTTAAGCCCCTGCAAACAGTCCCTCAGCACTAGTTATAACAGTGAAATGTATCGTGACGCTCACATCCGATGTGGGTCACGCTACGATATTGAGCCACTGCTGTCCCCAATCGCTCTAACCGGCACTTACGCCTTGAACTATAACCGACATAAAGCCGGTGTCACAGCGAGTGCAACATCCCCCCATCAAAGACATCCCGTCAGTCCAGTCAAAGTGTAAGCGTCACACTTCCATCCAACAGGAGGACTACAGTCAGATGGGTACAAGCGATGCGACCATTGCCCCTGTGTGCATCATCGCAACCCCCCACACGCCTTTCAGCGCTCTTGACACTGCACGAAAAGACACCTCCCTGGTCACAGGTCCATATTCAAGTACATAGTACGTGTGACTGCCCAGACAAGACGCACTGCTGTCCAGGCGACACGCTATCCAATCGTCAGCGCTCCGAGGGAACCTCACGCGGTTCTGCTACGTATCGACCGGCCGAAAGAACCTCGTCCGTCAAAAGGTACGCAGGAGTACGAATGTGATTCACTTCACGTCATGTTACAGAACACACGTCACACTCCATCCTGGAAAGCTTACACTCGTACGGCCGTAGCCAACTTGAACATGCGTGGGTGGTGCCAGGACCACTTTCCACCCGGTGCAGGGCGGCAGTACAATGTTCAGGGCTCCACATTACGCGTTATCTGGTTCGTAAGCCAGGGTGTCCGAGAGCACCGCCATGCGGTTGAACTCCTCACGTTGCTTGCTTTTCACCTGCAGTTGATAACACGCCAATACAAGGAAGCTAAGTCGAGCTGTGGGGACGTTACTGGACACGCCGAACATGCGTTCGGTGCGAAGCAGGCACAAGCATGTGAGGGCATGCTTGGCTAGACCGCGATGGACAGCTTGCCTTGTCGGCTTCTAGGCCGAGAGCTTTGGCTTTGAAAGGAGTCACCGGACATGGAGGGCATTTCATTTCCAAAGCAAGCTGAGATTAGCGTGCGGCTGGTGAAGGGGAAACAGCCTTGACGCCAACTGCTGAACACCGTGCACCGGGCGCAACACCATGTTATGTTGGCTTTCCAACGTCCCCGTCCCCGCCACCCCGCGTCTGTATCCATGCAAGACTCCCAAGGAGTTAACGCTTGGCATGTCCACGTTTTAGGTGGCTCAACGCACCTCATCCATTGCTTTGAGCGCGAACACAGTCGCCAACAGACTCAACAAGAAAGAGAAGAAGATGAACGTGGCTGCGGCACGCTCAAAGGACGTCAGTTTTGCAGGCTCGCCGTCGTACTTGATGCCCGCATCTACGGAAATGGTTGATGCGGGAGGGAGGGCTTTAATCGCAGGCGGATGCATCACACCAGGATGGATGTCATCCTAAAGGGCACCTGCAAAAACTGTCCACGCCACCACGTCCACCCGTTCAGCCGACGCTCCACCCGTCCATTCTTACCCGTGCACAAGTCCACGAACGCGTGGAAAGAGATCACCATCTGGGCCGCGTTGTATGCGAAGAATGCGATGATCAGTTCACGCTGCGCGTTGACTACGCCCGCAAGGCCAAAGATAGCAAACATGTTGTTGGCAATCGAGAGGTAATATGAGAAGCCCATGGGCGAACGGAAGTCCAGAGGGGATTCATAGCCGGCCACCCGGGTTGCAACGCTGGCCGTGTCGGACAGGTCCTTCTTTTCCTCCGCGATGAACTTGTCAAAGTAGTATGCCTGCATACGGGTTTTCGGGAGGGAACATGTCCGCGGTTTGGGAATCATTTCCAAGGGGTTGGCCAGCCCTTTCAGGAGGTGTCCCGTGTCAACTTGATTGGGCCAGGCAGCATACAATCTCCTCCGGTCAGGATATCACCAGCAGCCCCTTGCCGAGCGGTGAACAGGTACACGGTTAAGATACGCCCGCCCAACGCCCCTGCAACAAGTGCATGCCTGATCCTGACAAGGCTCCTGGCCCCAAAATTGAGCGCATATCGAGCAACACACCCTTATGTCAGGACAATCCTAAGACTAGGACTGTTGCAGTCTGCTGTTTCTTGTACTGGTAGTAGCTGCGCAAGCTGCTCTAAGATGAACAAGTCTGCAACCGTGATGGGCGGAGGATCGCGTACAATCCCCAAGATTCATTGCATGATGCCGATCTTTTGTATAGCTGTAGGATTTCCTCACCTTGTAGCCCTCATAAACTGCCAGAATGCACGCCAAGTAGTTTGGTGCCACAAGAAGGGAACAATTTAAGGGAATTCTCAAGTGAGGGAAGCCCATAAGCTTTGCAAACGACGGAGTCCGCAACCGCACCTCCCAGCAAGCACAGGCCAACTACAAGCTGAGCTGCTGAGATGCATAGGACACCGCTGCCGCTCCGCATTTTCCACATAAATAATGAGGGGGTACAATGCTTCAACACCTACTTCAAGACTTAGCGGGGAGAAAAGATAGTAATGTCAGCAGAAAGTGTTGAGGAGGAAAAAATACAACGGCGTGTTTCAGATTGAACAAGGGGGCTGTTGGACTTAAGGAATTCGTTATGTCCGTACATACGGTACCAGCGGGCTCCGACCTCCTAAGGGCTGGTTGAAAGGGCATGTGATGCTTGACGAAACTACATGATTGTAGCTTGAAATATTCCGACAAAATATTTCAAGGACATGAAGTCAAAGCGCTTGGCGACCACTTGGTGGCTACATCAACGAGCAACAAGGAGCCCAGACGGCGACGCCGCAGACGGCGACGCTGTGCCGTTGGCCTGAGCCAGTCAGCGGTTTGAATCAATCGGAATCTTACAATGCTACATTAAAAAAACGGTCGGCTAAACAGACCGTATCCTCACGTCGTAGCATGTCCTGCAAAGTTTAAGGCAAGGGTCATGCCATGCATTCACAATCACAATGAGGGACCAGAGACGGCTTTTTGTGAGAAGCAAAACATGCCCGCATTTATATGCGCTCTTACCGGCTTGCCGCAAGGACCATAGAGCCGCTGGTGGGACCGCGGCTGGTAAGTGCGTCCTTTGTCCTGGCTGCTTGGTGGGCTTTTTGTTCTGCAGAACACGGAACGAATCGCAGTATCTCTTTAGCGGTAGTCAGCGGTGGCCTCCCTTTTGATCAACCTGTCGGATTTATAACGAAGGAATGACCGCCGCCAGGTTTTAGCGTTGCATTACGTCGCATCATACTGCTGTCCGGTCCAGCCCACATTCGTTTCTCAGACTATGATGCGAATGTATGCGTGCGCGCGCAGAGGCGCTACATCCATCCATCCATTTATCTATCGATACATGCAAACGTACAGACCTGCCCGCCCACGAAACCCACTATCCAACTAACAACAAGCACAAGGCAAGCAGTCCTGCACGTCGCGCGCGGGGCTAACACACACACACACACACACACACACACACACACACACACACACACACACACACACACACACACACACACACACACACACACACACACACACACACACACAAACGCCCCGCTTTTCACGGCACGCGCTTATCCAGTCCCAGGCGGCGTACGCATTCATAGCACATTATATGAATGTAACAATACCCCTGTTCAGGCTGCAGCAACATCACAGCAGCCAGATTCCCCAAGAGCCCTGTCACTCCCCCAGCACAGATAGGAACGTCAGGTGAAGGGGGGACCAAGCAAGCACGCCGTTCATGTTTCAGAAGCGCGCATTAGGCAGTGTAACCCCTTCGACGTGGCACAATCGGATATCGTGCCACATAAAGCGCATCGCGCCGCCTTAACCTTCGGCGGGCGGCTATACCCCTCTAGATGCGGCTGTACAACCAGCCTGGCTCCCAGCTCTTAGATGTTGTCGTCATGCCTGGGACCTCACTGACAGACTGACAGACAGACAGACAGGCTCCCTCGCTCAAAACTAACCCTCAAAGGCAACCAGCAGAACAGCAGCAGCACCACCAACACCAACACGGCCTCTGCTGCCTGACAACCGATCTTCCCTAGCTTTTCAACCCGCCGACCCCCCTCGCAACTGCCGCGCATGCACGTCACGTGAGCACGTTCTCGGTCCAGGTCCTGATCGGGAGCTCGCTTTCCTGCCTCAGAAAGGTAGCCCGCCAAAGCACAAGAAGGAAGAAGGCACAACGCACAAGCTGCTCAACGGACGGGTTACTAGCAGCAGCAACAACGGCAGCAGCGGCGGCCGTAAGGGGTCGCAGTCCTACCGGCATCACAGTCAACCCGTTAAGCCCGCGCATCTCAGAACCTAGCCGCCGGAGCCTCAAAAACGTCCTGCTTTCCGTCCTTCCCTTAACACATACATACGTACATACACATAGACATACACATACAAGGTTACATGTACGGGTAGACGGATGGCGACAGCGGCCGGGGGCTGAAGCAGACGCGGCACGTGGGCCATGGGGGTCTTGGCGTACGAGATGCTTCCTTCGACCTAGCGAAGAGCCAGGAAAATTACCGTACTGGGTACGACAGTGATACGACAGAGACATCTTCCGAGAAGGCGCTGTAGCACCCACAGCCTCAGAAGGAGCTGTAGCCGCCTGTGTCTGCCGGCGTGCGGGACACGAAAAACAGCAGACCGCTGCCCAGGATGAAGGTGACCTGGAAGATGCCGGCCTGTGGAATAAACAGGCGGTCATAACATATCATAAAGGCAAGAAGGCGACAGAAGAGTTTTCATGCACGCATGTGGTAGTGGAAGGGGAGAGGAGAAGTGATGACAGGACGGCGGTACGAGGTGAAGATTCAAGTCTGACACCACTTTGCTTGTTCCACCGGTCGGGTTGGGTCGGGTTGGGTTGCGCTGCTTTCCAAGCCGCGGTGTTATATTGTGCGTGGGTCAAGGCAGGTATAGCTTCGGCTAATAGCGGCTGCAACCTCCGTAAGCTCTGCGGCCTACAGGGTCAGGGGGAGAGGGATCCACGACACGACATGGCTCACGGCACGAGCGCAAGAGAGCGCGCAGCACAGCCCACCAAGTCCCATGTCCAGTCCGCCCTCGACGATACCGGTCACGAGCTATCAAGAACAGCAAGCGCCCAGTGTTGGAAATGATCGACACTCATATACCAGGCAATTGTAACCACAGTAATAGGACCCGGCTGGGGTCCGGCGCTTTGCTGGTCTTAACACCCAGGACCGGTTGGCCGCAACAGCATGTAAACTAACGGTAAATTAATCAGCAACTTAAAAACAAAATATGACCTGGTCATGTTCACGGAACTGCTCACCGCCCCAGGCCATTTATCCGCCGAGGAGAAGTTGGGATTGTGTGCTGCGGCGGCAGCAGTGGGAACAGCGACGAGGGGAGGGATGTGGGTAGGAATTGAATAGAAGTGAAAAAAGCTGCTGCACGCTAAGTGCCTAGGGGCGGCATAGATTGGCCGCGATGGCAGCAAGCGCTGGAAAGATCCCGTACATTCGGGTGCAATGTCGGGGGTCCAGGGGCTGGCGCGTATTTTTGAACCGGAAGGACGTGCGGTTCCAGGGCATGAAGGAGCAGAAGCCCTTCGGTTTGGATTGTGCAACGTTTATCGGAGTCGTTCAGCCATCCAACCTACGTACATACATACATCATCCGCTTATCCATTACCCTTCCATTTGCGCCATCGTTCTCCTGCCTAGTGGCATCACATCATTTTCGCAGAGCACTGTGGACAGGTGGGTTTCTGACAGTGGGCCTTCTGGGTGGACGCAGCTGTACGTCTCTTCCCCTCTCTCCCCCCCCCCGGGGCAACCCTCGTCTCTGGTTTAGGCACAGGCTCACTACACAGACCTCTGCCCCGCCTTGGAGCCCCCCCCTGTAGCCCGCCCTCAGCACGGCCCCGTGGATCCAGACCCGCGCCCAACGTCCTTTCCTTCCTACACAAGGAGGAAACTGCTCTTCCAGGCACCACCACGTCGCCGGTTCGAGCCCTGTCCGGGGACTTCTTTCTTAAACCTATCCGTCCATCCAAGTCAACCGCACTGCACAGAAGCCGTGGCTGCCTCATTTACCGTAATGCGCAAGCATGACCCACACCGCCGCCACGATGGATGCGAAGGAGACGATGTACGACAAGAACAGCCACAGCCGAGACCTGCAGCGGGGCACGCGGCGCGGCACACGTTTGATTTTGAACGCCGTGTGTGCTGTTGACCACTGTTGACACATTGAGGCGCAAACGAGTTGAAGACGGTGGCTCTGAGAGGGGACCCGTGAAGGAACGCGTGCGAAGGGAGGGACGTAATGTGAGACCTGTGATGAAGGTCAGTTGCCTGCGTTGGCAAGGTGCGCGGCGGAGCACCCTGCCTGCCTCCTATACCTTGGTGCGAACCAACAAGGAGGAGGGACGCGGAGTCACGACAGCAGCACGGGAGAGGGGGAGCAGGGGAGGGTGGACCTAGATCAGCGGTTGGGGGGTACGTGGTGGCGGGGGGCTCACAGACGGTGGGGCTCAGAGGTGGAAGGCTGCAACGGGCTGCTTCTGACACCGTGTGGGGCGTGTGGAGGAACCCCGAGGCAACCTCTGATTCTCTAAGGGTTTGATCTGGCCATGTGCGAATACAAGTGGCTTCGTAACCGATTCAAACAGGAAATGCAAGCATGCACGGCTCTTCGATACGGCAATACGTACCTGCAGTACGTCGCGTCATCAAAGGGGTCGTACTCGATCATGTCATCCCGACGAATGCAGTTGATCATGATGAGTGCGAGCGTCGCGATGATGCCTGGCAGGTACTGCAGTCGTATACAGTGCACGGCATCCAGGTAAGGACGGTACGCACATCATGGCACACGAGAATCATAAGCAGAACATGTAGGGCCACGAAAAAAGGCTCTCCTCTGGAATATGTTTTTTTTGAGACGTGCTGCCGAAATCCCTTTTGACTTCGCCGCGTATCTGACCTGACCCCGAGGCCCCTTACGAGTTGGCTAGTCGGCGCATGCTGCGATCCAGCATGCCGAACTTATTAACATTCAGCACACTCGTGCTGTTTGAATTCCTAAGGCTTTTGTGGCTTGTGCGGTTGTGTATTAAGAACCTAGGCCCGCGGTCACGATGCCGTACTCGCCACACTGGAACCCGCGCCAGGGCCCAGGCCAAGACCTAGACCTCGAACCTGACATAACACGCTGCAGAGACGTATAGATCCGTCGCTTATAAATGATGTAGAGGCTTGTTTGATGTTTAGGCGAGGGTCACTGGACGCCGGGGAAGCAGCGACACAAGGTGCGTCCAACGAAGCGCCGTGGTATCCGGCCCGGACCAGGCATGATGAATGTGCACCGACCTGATCAAATGGAACTTTGTGATGGCTGATGCAGACGGCGTCAACCCAGAACCACCAGCCAGCTCCGAAAAGTGCTCCGGATGCAATGGGTCCCCACGTCCGTCCCCGCTCCTCCCACCATTGGATAACCGCGGGAGATATGTAGTATTCAGCCCGTAAGTTGCACATAGCTGTGACTGAACGTTCTACAACGCCACAAAGTGTCGTCAGGAGTAGTGTTGTGCGTGGATTGGCACCAAATCCTCAAATGTTCTAAATTGTCAATGCTCTATATCGTAAGGCTTTAAGTCTAACCTGAACATTTTTCCACCATTCGGCCATCATTCGCAGCATTGTCAGCTTCTAACTTACATAACTGTAATGATGTTGAAAAAACAAACCACATGAGCAGCCATTTTCCGCACATATTGCCTGTTTTTGCTACAATAAATTTGTGCAAAAGTTAATTGATGCAATTGCATATAGTCTGTAGATTCTTCAGGGAAGTATCATATTCTGTGCAGAGCTGCGCTGTGACCTTAGATGCTTTCCGAGTTCGTATTACAACAACAAACGTTATGATACTCAGTGGTGGCCGGCCCGTCCTAACTGGTGGCCATGCATCGACTGCACCGGCGGCTAAGCCGCACTTAAGCAGCAACCGAGTATGCAGCCAAATCGTGGATTTTAGACACCGAACACACCATATCTGTGCTTGCGCTAGCGTTCAGGCACAAACATCGACTCCGAACATCCATGGTCCATGGTTCTTGCCAGCGGGAGGACGGGGAGCCGTGCCCGCATCACCAAAGGCCGCTTGGACACCCTCACCGCAGAAACAAAGTTTAGACTGCGTCCCGAGTCTTCCGAGCGTTGTGTGCAACGCCACATCGTGGGGCCCCACAGGCAGCTCACATCGCATTACAAACTCTCGCAAGGCTGCTGTGGAACACAACTATGGAAGTGTGCAGCGCCACTCTTTCAGCTCCTCTTCCTTCTCTCCATCACCACAACCATCACACCCAGAACCTAAAGTTTCAGCAGCAGCAGCAGTAGGCGAAAGGGGTCCCCGCTGGGCGGAGCAACGCAGCGGTTCTCGGATCACGTCACATAGCGGCAAGGGCGCAAGTCGCAGCGGGCGCAATGGTGGGCGCAATGGCTCTCCTGCGGTGGTAGATCAAGAACCCCAAGCAAACGGCGGGGCCCGGGAGCGGGCACGTGCATTAGCAACTGTGTCAGCACCGCCGCGAATGGCGCATATGGCCGCTGCCACTGGCCCTGTCGCTGCCCCAGCGGCTGCGGTGACGGCAGCAGACGCTGTACCACATCAGCAACCACAAGAACAGGGGCAGCAGCCGCAGCACGAGCGGGTGGTTCTCCCAGAGGCAGTATATCCGACTTTTGTTCCCCGCAATCCGGGTATCCTTGACGGGCAGTGGAACGCCCGCGATGAGGTCATGGTGCGGAGGGCGCTGCGGGATGCGGCGGAGGTGGTCGCGCAGAAGAGCCAGTCAGAACGAGGTTGGTGAGAGGGGGAGGCACTGGTGAGGGACGCAGGGGGGAGGGGAAGAGGGAGAGGGAGAGGGATGGAGTTGAAAAGGTATGCTTGCAGCCACCTAGCGACGGACAGACTCGTGCCCCCCAGGTCTCCCCAGTTGGGTTTCGGTTTGGGTGTCGTGTACGGCACCTCGTTCTCCATGGGCAAGCAAGCATTGGCGAGCAAGCACACATGCGAGCGAGCACATCATATTCTGGTCTTTCACGGAGATGTCGACAGCGTACAGATGTACGCACTCCCGTACATTCGTGTACGGTAAAAACGTCGTTCTGTCAGAAAGAGGCGGTCGAATTCAATATCTAGTTTATGTTGCAATAAGTTATGCTAACCCTGGTGTGCTATTCCTGAGATTTTCGGAACAGAAGGCAGTATATATCGGGTGCATTGAAAGCGCTTTTGGGGCCACGTACGATTGAGCGGGTGCTCCAAAAGGACGTCTCACATACGGCATATATGTGTATTTACGATTGCAGGCAGCATCACCATCCTTGGCAGTGAATTGACCGAGCTGGAGGACCTAGCGGAGCGTTACGGACAGCCGCGATTTCGCGCCAAGCAGTTACTGGAGGGAGTGCTCAAGGGTGCCCACAGCGTGGAGGAGATTACGGCGGTGCGTACTGTACGGAGCTGTACTGTACGGAGCTGTACTGGAAAATATGTATTCTTCTTCCGGCGCCATTCAGCCCCATTCCCCTGTCTCACGCCCTGTGCACCCGCCCGCCCGCCCACCCGCGTGTGTAGATCCCGAAAAGCTGGCGCGCTCAGCTCCTAGCCGACGGAGTGCGCTCCGGCCGCTCCCGTCTCCACCACTCGGTCGGCGATGAGGACGGCACACGCAAATTCCTGCTGCAGGTGCGGCGTATAGTGGCAGACCAGGCAGCGAGGCCACCGCTGCGACGATGTCCACACAGTAGTAGGGCGGATGGCGGCTTTGCGTGTCAATAGTTTAATTGTTTTGGAGTCGCTGCTGCTTTCCAGCTCTGAATATTTCCCAATTCCAAATCCGTGCTTCTTCGCACCTCTCCCCCGCACCCTTGCATGCGAGTACTTCGTCGTGTGCTTTTGCCACGGCGGTGTTCCGCAACCACCGCAACCACCGCAACATCCACGATTTTCGCCTCATACACCTACAACTCCCTTCCCTTGTCGACTGCAAAGCCACTCGCCCCTGCTTCGCCCCTGGCACATCCCCAACCGCACATGACTGGCGGCTGATTGGCGGGCTGACCGACGGGTCGGGTCCCGCATCGGTTTGGGGCTCCATTCCTGCCTGCCTGCCTGCCTGCCCGGTGTTCGCAGCTTCATGACGGCCGAATTGTAGAGACGGTGGGCATCCCCACGGAGGATCGCCTCACCGTATGTGTGTCCTCGCAGGTAGGGGGAGCCTGCATGCAGTCCAGTCCGGACTGGCGGGCGGACAGACAGCATGTCGGACTGGCCTGTTCAGGAAACCCAGACCGCCTCGCTGAGAACACATTAATAGACAAGTGTTGGGCGGTGTCGCGGATGGGAGAGGAGGGGAAGTAAAGCCCATCAAACCGATATAATTTAACGGACAAATGGCTTTTTGTCGGGATCTGTCCCCCAACTTCAAGAACGCCTTTTGGTCAGTTCTACGTCTGGTACACTCTTGCCCTGGCAGCACCTTCACTCGTTCGTGGTTCGTCTGTCCCCCGACGCACCACCCACTGCATGCCCGGCAGGTGGGCTGCCCCATGCGTTGCACGTTTTGTGCTACAGGCAAGGGTGGCTTTGCTCGCAACCTGGCGCCGCATGAGATTCTGGATCAGGTGCTCACAGTGCAGGAGCAGCTCGGCAGGAGGGTCAGCAACGTGGGTGGGTGGCGTGGCGTGGCGCGGCGTGATGATGCTGTTGAAAAGTTGCCGCGGTTGCACTGGCTGGGGCCGAGGGGTGTTTGGGGTCACAGCGCGGCAACCCTTAAAAAACTTTTGGAACAGCTTGCACTCACCGCGCCATCTTCAGACATCATCATCTCGCGCCCTTCTCGTTCTCCGCCCTTGTCGCCGCGGGCGCCTCCCTGCAGCTGCCCATCCCATCCCCTCCGCGCCGCCTGCCCAATGCATGCGGGTGTTGTACGTCATGTCGGCAGTTTGGCATCTTTGCAGATGCTCGCATCATCATTCGATTCCCATCCACTGCATAACTGAGTTAGCTTTATTTTCGTTGCGACCCCGCTCAAAGGCCATGACTTGGCGCTGTGGTGGCGGCTGTAACTGTGGCTGTGGCAGTTGTGCCTGATGACGTGTCCAGGGGGGTTGTCCGGTCCTCTGACCCAGTTGTGCCTGATGACGATGGAATTGTCCGGTCCTCTCGTTCCCGAGCGAGCCCCGTTTCACGCGCTCCCTACCTGGCTAACCACCTGCCTACCTACCCCCATGCCTCCCTACCTCTGACCTGCCTGCTGCCCCGGCAGTGTTCATGGGTATGGGGGAGCCGCTGCTGAACCTGCCCGCGGTGGTTCGCGCCTACCAGGGCCTCAACCAGCAGGTCGGCATTGGGGGAGCCTTCATCACCATATCTACAGTGGGTAAGTGCGGCAGGCGGGGAGAGGAGGGAGGGTTAAGAGGAGGGCGGGAAAGGGGGAGTGGAGCACCTTTTGGGCGCAGCAGCCACCACCTGTGCTGATTTATGATGCCACCTCGCTTCCCCGGCTTGGACGTCGGGCAGTTGGTTCTTTGCGTCCTGCATATGTATGATTGCCTCCTCCCCTCCTCTCCCCTCTCCCCCCCTGCCCTCCCGCTGCACCGTGCTGCTCCTCGTCTGGCATCTTGTGTCAGGTCTGCATCCCTTCACCGTCATACTGCTTCTCATCCGTACATTCTCCTCTCCCCCCATTCTGGGACTCCCCACCCTGCTCACCAAACCAAACACGTACAACTCCCCGAGTTCTCTCCCAACTCCCCCTCCCTCCCTGCCCCCTCCCTGCCCCCCCACCTGCCCACTGCCCTCCTCGGAACCCCGCGGACCCGATCAGGTGTCCCCAACGCCATCCCCCGCCTGGCCGCCTCCTCCCTCAAGGCCACGTTGGCAGTGTCCCTGCACGCACCCAACCAGGCGCTGCGAGAGAGGCTCATTCCCTCAGCCAAGGCCTACCCCTTGGAAGCCCTCATTCAGGACTGTGTCACGTACTACCGGTGAGGGGGGGAGAGGGGGCGGTGGGAAGGGGGGAGTGCACGCTGCTGCACCTCCTCCGAGCTATGGCCCTTTGGGGCCGCTGCCCTGAAGAACAGGGGGAAGGGGGGAGAGAAGAGAGAGGAAGGGATGTGTTTCTGTGTTTTTTGTTTTTGATGCTTCAGCTAAACCTCCGCAGCACCACCTCACCCACTGCCGCACGCTGCCACGCGCCCAGAACCTAGCCCAGGCTGTCGCATCGTTTTCAGATATAGGCATGATTCCGCTAACGGATGACCGCGTGGAAAGGTATCGGGTGGCTAAGGGCATCTCCCAATCCGACAATGCCCGGCCCTTTAACACACGCCAGGATTAAGAGCTCCGGAGTAACCAACCTTTCTTTCATATATAAGTGTTTTTTGATATACCTTGTAGCAACACAACAACAATAATATCTTTACCTCACCCCGCCGACGCAGCATCACGGGTCGCCGTGTGACATTCGAGTATACGCTGCTGTCCGGTGTCAATGACGAACTGGAACACGCCCGAGAGCTGACGGCGCTACTTCGCCGCCACGACCTCATGTCCCACGTCAACATCATTCCCTGGAACCCCGTCGATGAGTCGGAGTTCGTACGGCCCTCCCGCAACCGAGTATTTGCTTTCCGCCGCGCTGTGGAAGCCGCTGGCCTGGCGTGCACCGTACGGGAGACGCGGGGTCTGGAGGCGGCGGCTGCGTGCGGGCAGCTCCGGAACCGGTTTCAGAAGCAGCCGCTTCCTGACTTCCAGGAGCCTATGTGAAGACCTGTAGTGCCGATGGTAGTGCCGGCCAGGGCCATGTACGAGGCCCGGACGGTCATGAGGAATAGCGGGCGCAGCCGAGAGCAGGAAATACGGCGATATGGGGGGTGGGGATTTGCATGGTATTACGTTTGCAGCGGTTTGGGGGGTGGCGAGTTGGTGTTTTCCGGCGGAGTGACGGAGGTTGGTCCCATGGGTGTGATGGCCCCTGCTGCTGCAGCTGCTGTCGCTGGTCATAGATAGGCGCTGGGTGGTGAACGGCGGGAACCGCCGCGTTTATTTGGTGGTTATGTAACCGCAGGCGGAAGCTGTGTAGGATATTGTAGTCGAAAGGGTGGAGGCGGGGATGGGCGCCTGTGCCCAGGGAACCGCCATACGACGGGAAAGGTATGTTACTCTGCTTACTTGCAGTATTGAAACAATGATGAATTGGCTTCTCGTTCCGAAACAGCGTTATGTCGGCTTCTCATGTTACCCCATGCCCACACTTCGGCCTCGTCCCAAGTGTACTTTCACCGATCAGACCCCCAAGCTTTCTCATCTCGCCTACCTACGCCATTATCATGTCCATCAGCAACGACTATAATGAACCCATAAATCCCGTCGGGACTCTTGCGAACTATGTCTTAAGGCTACGGCGAAGACACTCGCACGCATGTTCTCCCTCCTCTCCATCTCCCCGCCTCGCAATCAGCAAAGAAACGGCGGAACCCCGCACCGGGGCTGGTGCTCCTCTCAGCGGCGGGCGCAGCGGCAGGAAAAGCAACATAACCCAAAGTGTGTAAAGCGACACCTCCACGACAACAACAGCACAGCAGCAGCAGCAACGGCCGAAATGTGACCGGGAAGCGATCCATTTTGCAATCATCCCTCTGCAGCAACAGAACCCCCCCCAATCCATAATCCATCTTTTGACAGAGAAGATGCCAGCTTCACTCTCCTGACATGCTACCGAAGTGGCAACTGGCCACCGTGATGTGCGATAATGTTACAAACTTTAGAGCCATGCCCCGAACTCAACGACTCAACTCCAAAAACACGACAGCAGCAGAAGCTCTTAAACGGCTGGCGAGATAGCAGCAGGCCACACAGCTAATCGCAAACAGTCAATAACCTAGACAGGCTCCCTCATCACTGCCGCTTTCGTCACGTACTAGCCAACGCGGATCGGCTAATCCAATCGGATAGCCCAAACCTCACCCAGCCCTTCCCCATCACGGATGTATGCAATGCGTGCATGCGCAGCAACACGAAGCACGACAAGGTCGTGCGCAACGGCAGCAACTCGGTCCTGACTGTTCTCAACACTAACATTCGGCAGCAGCAAAAGCAACAGCAATAGAGCACAAGCAGGACCGTCGCCAAAAAACCTCATCGTCTTAATCATCATTCCCACAAGGTTATCAACATTGCCATCTTCCAAGCGAACAGCTACAGAACCCCGGTGGACGGACCTCAAGTCATTTTATATGTCCACTGCACCACACGTCACCATCGCCACATCGTCGCATTATCGTAACAGACCCCGGCTAATGATTCCTTCTTAACCATAGCGTTAGGCCACAGTTCTCTCCGTCACCAAGCATTAAATACAGGAAATCAGTGCTACACGTGCAGACACACACCAACAATGTCCCCCACTTCCCGTCGCGATAAGAGCCTTAAGCTTCTCTCCCCAACCCGCGGTGCCTGGAAGCTGGGGGCCCCTGCTTCGGGTGCCCTCACCCACAGCTGCTGCCATCAAGCTGCTGTTGTTGCTGCTGCCGGAAACCTCCTTCCTCCATCCTTAGGTTTCCACGCCTAGGTTCCCCTCCGGCCCGCTAGCGACCGACCCAATCATGCAGCTGATGCTGGTCGTGCCAGGCAGGCACGCAGGCAGATTAGCATTAACCATCCATCACGGCCGCAGTTTCTATGGCCCACGACCGGCGGCTTCTCTGCTGCTGTCACCTCGGCCCCTTCTCCTCTCCTCATCCTGCGGCAAGAGCAGCACTCTTTCTCCTCTCCACATCTCTCTTTCCGCACAGACTCTCCCTCGACAGTCCTTTTCGCCTTCCAGTAAATGCACGAGGAAACATTAAGCTGGCTCCCGCTCGATGTAGCGCGAGAGAAAACGACTCGCAGGCGGGATGATGATAAGGTGGGCACCAACATGAACTCAGGCACTCACGGCTACAAGAGGGCAGAGGCGCCCAATCCATGCACAATAACGAAATACATCTTGCGCTGCGCAGGGCGGCATCACCCTCAACAACTAAATAGCCGTGTTGTGTTACTTCTCAAGGCACCTTGACAAAGCCCAGCTTTCCTGGTAGGTGACATCAACAAAGTCGAAGCTGGGGGGAACGCTAGTGCGACGTCACAAGAGCACTAGGACAAACGCGCTAAGCTTCAGCACCAGCCGCGGTCTCTGTAATACCAAAAAATCAGCCTCTCCTCAAAAAAGAGGCGCAACGATGTCGCCGCAACCGCCCGCCAGGGCTACAGCTCCGCTACCCCGCCTTGGCGCTCTCTCCAGCGCCGCTGCCGCGGCTGCTGTTGTTGGTAATGCTCACGCTCACTTGAAACATACCGTTACTGCTTACGCTGTTACTATCGCTTTTGCTTTTGCTGATGCCGTTGCTGACGGTTGTAGAGGCGGAGCCGCCATTGGTGGCGTCATATAAGGATGAGGTTGAGGACGAAGAAGGCGAAGAGGGTGAAGAGGAGGTGCTGGCCTTCTGGCTCCCCTCCGTGTCCTCATTGCCCGACCCCGCCTCTGCCTCCTCAATGGCCGTCTTGGCTAGACGACCCACATAGCCAATAGCCAGCAACGTCACCCCTAACCCTAGGGCCACCTGAAAATCAGGAAAGGCGGGAGGGGGGAGGGAGGGCACCGCCGTGTGCACTTGCATCTAGAGAGTCTCAGCCTCGCCATTGGTACCGTAGCCCCTTTCTCCTGCCCATCTATGCTTCTCAATACTCCCATTCTTTGGATTTAGCTCAGCCCCCTAACGAACGGTAGTATGAAGGACCAAGAGCTCTATCCAACGAGCCCTACGGCCATCCTGCGCAGCGCCTGACGTTATGCCCTCTCTACACTACCTGCGTCCCTCCGTCTCTCCAGGCCGCTGCCGATCCCATTCCCCGCACCTGCCAGGACTCCACCCCCACACTGCCCTCCCCGTCCATCAGTGCCGCCTTGCCCAGGTGGCCCGCGCTGACGTAGGCGTACGTGCCAGGCAGCATGCCAATCCAGGATCCCGCAACGTACGACCAAAGATCCACGCTCGTGAGGCCGTACAGGTAGTTTGACGCTGCCAACGGAAACAGCGGACTGAGCCGGAGCAACGTGACAAACTGCGGACCGGGGACGGAAGCAATAACGGAGACGATTGGAGCGTAAGGAGCACGGAAAACCACCGGGAAAAAGGACGAGCAGTACGGCGTATCAATACAACAAAGCTGTCCCAGCAGCCATATGAAGGGGGATGTATTTGCTTAACGTGACCTGCACGGATAGCAGCAGCACGCAGAAAGCCGAGAATTAACACCAGGAAATGCACCGTGACGCCAAGGCGGCAGCTCAGGGATCTTGTTTTCGCTGAGTAAGCCACGTTACCCCACCCCGAACACATCAGAACACCCGGCACAGCCCCAAATCCCAAACTCCAAAACCCCGGAACCCTCCAAGACATCCCGCCAACAGGGATACCATCGAACAGGGATATCAGGTTACCCGACTCCCAAAATAATCTACTCCCTTCCCCAATTGAAGCTCTAACCCGCCCGGCTAAACCCCGGACCTTGAAGCCGTCCCGTGCAATCGCTTTGTCGATTGCCGCGAACTTCTTGTTGCGCCGAGCCCACCGCAGCACCCTATCCCGGGCAGCGTAGCGGGCGATGAGGAAAGCGATGGTGGCGGCGAGGGTGCCTGACAGGGAGGTGATGAGGGTGCCGGCCACGGGCCCGAAGATGACCCCCGCGGTCATGGTGAGCGGTATGGCGGGGACTGCCAGCACCTCCAGTCCCGTGTAGACTGCCGCATAGGCCAAGTAACCAAGCGGGCCCCAGCTGTCTACCGCATCCATGAAGAACACCTGCATGTTCATGAAGAAATGTGTATATGGTTTGGAGATGTTGTGAGAAGGGTATTTTCTGGTCTTCGATGGGATGTAAAAGGATGGCGGTGGTATGGACGAAAGGCGGAGGTTTGATCATGGGTGGCTGGAACTGGAGGCTAGGCGCATTCGAATGATGCTAGGCTTGGGGAATGAAGGATAGGAAAGGGGGCGTACGTATTCGTAAGGAGGAGTGGGTACTTGAGATGGCCTAGAGCCGTCTAGCACGTTGGGAGCGCTGCCGGTTCTTCGCCGTCCAAAGCAAGTTCACAGGCAAAAGCCCAGTTTTGCCGGTGATAAAATTTACTACTGTCCTCAACCTTCGCATCCGTATCGCACGGGAATTTCGGTGGAACTTCCATGGAGGAATAGCATCCGCGACTGTCATATCCAGGCCTGGCTGACTAAGCGACGAAGGCATCCACACCGGATAGTGCGGGCGAGCACGCACCAGGAAGTCTCGTATGACATCTTTCAGGAGAACACCAGCACCCAGCAGCAGCGCGATGCCCATAATAGATCCAAGCCCAGCCAATGGACCGAGCGCCTTGGGTGAACCTTCCGGCTCCGCCTCCGCCTCCGCTTCAAGAAGCGGAAAAGAAGAATCAGTGTCTGAATCGCTTTCGGATCCAGATACGCTAATAACAGGCCCAGCGCCCTCGGACCGCTCTGGCCTCGCCATTAACTGCTGAGGCCCATACCGCGCAGCTGCCCCTCTATTTAAACTAAAAACGCGCAAGTGGTACAAAGGATGTATGGACCTAGGGCCGATCCGTCGTATGGCTGTCTGCATGGCCTGGCGCGGCAGAGACATTCTGTGGTGCCAGGCCCGCGGGCCCCAGATCGTAAGAAGGATATCCTAAACAAACAAAAGAGGGCAAGAGCAAAGCTGCGGAGAGGATGATACCCTTGAATATCCTATTGCTCCTTCAGGAATCCCAAGCAGTTTGGAGAAAAAAAGAACGATTGCAGTTCACAAATAACGTACTGGCTTGAGCATAACAGATTTGGAGGCGAGGAACATGCTGACATATCGCCGAAAAGGTTCCGCCGTGGAAAGCGTCATCTTGCAACGGGATTACACTACAGAAATCCACACAGAACTGCACCTGTCCTTGTATTATAACACTTTGGGTTACGAGGGTTCAAAACCAACATAACAGTATGAATAGACAACTCTTCCTAACTCGAATGCTACCAGAAGCAAAACTTGGCAAGTCGCCATAACCTGGTCAATTAGGATAGGAAACAGCGCAGCAGAAAATTTAGGATCTACCTTTCCATCCTCACGATATGATAACACCTTTCAAGCCAAACCTGTAGACGTGTATGTCCACAGCAATTGGGCAGGCACGCTTGCAGTTTTCATACAGAAAAACCTGGCTCAGTCCATTATCCAAACTTCAAGAACCTCGCTATTCCCCTATCCATCACCGCATCGTTGTTCCAGAGCTCGGTCTCTTCCTGAGCCTACGCATGCCATGCGGCCGCGTACTTTCGGCCGTCGGCTCGAAGCTGCCCCTGAATGGTAATCACAAGCGATCTGGGTCCACCCATGTTCCTGCACCGAAAAGGGATGTCCAAGTCACCAAGATACAGCCGGGAGGGCACGCATGCTTCCCCCCTTGGAGCCATGCATGGATCAAGCAGATTCGTATGGCTCAAAAGCCATTTGGAGGAAGCAATTCCACCTTTGCCCTACGCTCCGCACCCTACCAACAACCAACTTTACCAATGCCCAGCGCTACCTGTGCTCATTGAGGTATATGCCCTGCCAGGTTCCCAACGCGAAGCGACCTCGGGACACCGGCAGCGTCAGCGAAGGACCCATTAGGCTGCTCTTCTGCGGGACCGGACGGGGACGGGACACAACCAAGTCAACCATCGTCACCACCATTGACCAACGGGTCAGAAATTGCCGCGCACCATGAGGGCTTAGCAGTGAGGGTAATGCGGTACCCACCCTTCCTTATCCCCTTCTTTACAAAAAACAAGTCGCTGCAAAGTGGTTACACCACACACGCACACGCGTATCTGAGGTCCCGAGGATTCGCCCGCGGGGGCTCTCCCCATACAGGGCCAGGTTGTTTTTGTCCTCCTAACCCCAAACCCGCGCAGTCAGCACCCACCACATGGGCCGGCATGTCGTCGGGTCCCTCATCATCATGGCGGTAGTGATTGCCCTCGGGTGCCAGGCGGTTCAGTGCGTCCTGGAGGAAGAGGCGCAGCATAGCATGGCGTGGCCGAGGGGATAATGGAAAAGACACGTCGGGCAGCTCGCGGCGGGCAGGAGAAGGGATTTATGGTATGGGGACTAGGAGGGCATTAAAGCGCGGCACAGGGATTATTGTGACTGAGGTTTGAGCGGGTTGGGGTTGAGGGCTAACAACACATTGCCCCCAGTTGTGGAATGTAATGTACGTGGGCGACGACGGCTTCACCCCGTGCGCAGATACGATATACTTCTTCAAATTTTCCTCGTATCCAGGTGTTCAGATTCTAACCTCTCGTTCCGTCTCCAGCTGTCTGTCTGTCACTCTCTATCATGGTTCCTGTCCTTCCCTGCACGCCCTCTTAACGCCGCGTTGCGTTGAGTCATACTCACATGCCCACATCCCGTATGCCCCCACATCCCCATCGCCCACACGGCCCCCACATGTCCCATCCGTCTACCTCTGGTATCTGCTTCTCTTCATTCGCCAGTGGTTCGTCTTACCCCCACATGCCAACATCTATCTCACGCACGCACATTGAGGTCCAGGGGCACCTCGGGACTGGCGTTCTCGTTGATGGTCAGAGAGGCGCTCGTGTGGAGAACTGAGTGGAGTGGGTGGAGACCCGGGCGGCAGGGGATCGGGGAAGGGGAAAAGCCCTGAGGGAGTCTAGCATGGAGGGATGCCTTTTGATGCTGCCCAAGAAGCCAAGCAAAAAGGTCATCCGTAGCAAGGAGGTTTGCGGATCGCATACGCCATCGTCGTCATTACCATGCGGCGAGGACTTAGCCCCGAGTCCGAGGGACAAAACCCCAAGATGCGGTGGGACACGTGGTCAGGTCGGCTCATTTTAGTCCGTGTATGGCCTCCAGACAAGTGCGGTCAGGGTTGGTGCGGCAGGATGGGAACGGACAACGGACACTGATGGCCACAACAACAGGACAAGGCCCCAATTTCCCTCCAGGTCTACAAAGCCCGTGCCTGCATTTGCACGGATTACTACGTGAGATAGGATGCTGCGGATTAGGACAGGATCCGATACTTGGCTTGCGCTAATTGTACCGCGTTGACGCTTGGATCTGCGCCTAAGAAGATAAAAACGTAAATTGCCTGTGTACTTACTGAAGATGTTTGCCAGCCCGATCTCGTACGCCGCCAGCTCCGGCAGTGCTTCGTAAATTTTACGTGTGATGACATGGCAACCGCGCGGGTGTTGCGGCAGCGTGATAGTCTTCTGGAACCTGGATCCAGATTTTGTGTTTCGCAGTGTCCACAAGGCGTGTGTACGGTGACAAGCCGAGCAGGTGCTTCTTAGGCAGAACCGCCCGGGATTGCTGTGTACGCGCATGGGTAGGTTCTGCTACCCGTTGTCAGCTAGGGGTGTATCGACGCTCTCGAAATGCTTGAAGCGCTACGCGCGCCAGAACCAGTGTGCGCGCTTGACTGCGCTATGGAGCAGAGGAAAAAATGGTGCGAGCTTTGCCATCGGAACGCAAGGGGGCGGAAAGAAGTCACGCTGGGAGTGGGGGAGCGCAGCAGGTGGCAGCACTGCGACGGCTGTGGACGGGTTCCCGCCCTTTCCTGCTACTCCTACGAAACGCTTATAAATCACTTACCACTGAGTTGCTGGAACCTCCGGTGATTGGGTGGTGGTCACAGGTGAGGATGAAGTGGCGGAGCTTGCGATATCATGGCGCCAGGTAACTCTCCGTGCATTGTGAAACAAAGAGGCACGTTTGCAGTTTGGGCATGAAATCATCGTCATGAACGCAGGGGTGCTAAGCCCAAACCGACTCGAAAGAGTCGGGGTGCGCTGAGCTAAAACAGTGCGCGATTTACCCACAATTACAATTGCCATCTTAAAATTTTTCTTTGATAGTCTACTCACACAATGTTTTGGGCGACTAGGGATGTTGCGCTTTTTCGAGAGAGAATGAAATGAGTCGTACTGACACGGTTCCGGTTCACGTGTCCAACACATCTGTTACATATAGGCCCAACCATCACAATCAACGTTAGTTGTATTAATAGTAAGCACACACATCGGGTAGCTTACTGCCGGCGGTCGGAAACGCTTAGCGATTTCTTTGTCAGCTTGCTTTTACTTGCAGAGCGCGGGAGGCCAGAGTATTATGTAGCCCTTTTTGTAAAAAGTGGTGGGAGAGAATGAGCGGTCAACCGTTGCAAGGCGCACCGCAGCTGCGTGGCACCATACCGGCCAACACGCAGCAACCTTTCGCAACGATGTGGCCCAGCTACTACGCCCTTGGAGCCGGTAATAATCCTGCAGCTGCTGGTAGCGGGGCACAAAACGCACATACTGCTCCGGACTCTTCCCAAGCGGACGATGTTGAAGCTCAGCAGCGAGAAAGGGAGCAGCGCATTCTTAAAAGAAAGCAAGCAAACCGGGAGTCCGCAAAACGCAGCAAGCTCAAACGTCAACAGGCGGAGAGGGAGCTGCAGGAGCATGCTCGTCGCGTCGACGAGGAGCGCGACAGCCTTACTGTCTCGCTCGCATCAACTCAGCAGCGATACACGGATGCCCACGCAAAACACCTTGAGTTGCGCCGTAAAATTCAAGCATACGTCGACAAGCAGGCAGACGGCAGCAATGCAGGCAACAACCGGCCAGGAGGGTAGGGTTTGGGCCGCTTACGCGCCTACGCGGAGACACACCCCGCGTTCCAGGGGGGAAGGTGAAAAGGTCTTTGCCCTCTCATCGTCGCCTCGGGCGTATGGATGTCCCTAGGGGTATTTTGAAAAAGCGAGCATCGGTATGATATAGGTCGTATTATAATCGTGGTTATGGCTGGCATTTGCGCTTTGGAAGCGTGCGCGCCTTTGGCAGATTCCGTATTGTGACTGAAATGCTTTGCTGTGGATGTGCATCTTTGCGGCTGCGTCAACAGCACTGCGGTGAAAAACTGGTATTCGTGGTGTTTCCCTAGCCGTGGGTCAAAGGCACCGCATGCTCCCGGAAGGCGTGCTGCGGATGAATGATCTTCCTATGTCCTGGACCTAGAAGATATTGTCGTTGAATTCATGTTAACATATTCCCGGACAGCCTGGGCTAGACACGTTGCCTGGTCGGGGTGTTGCTGTACACGTGCATGTAAGCACGGCATTACCTTGCAAGCGGAGCGTCAACCTCGTCTTTGTGAAAAGTGCAAACTAGGCAGAGACGCACGGACACTCGACTTCCTTCTCTGCTGGATGGGACGTACTGTTCTACCTAGCTTTGCAATCCCCGATTGTTCGGCGGCGTTGACGTGAGCTCAAGCAGCTGCTGGCAGACCCCTGCTTGACTCAGAAGTACCACGGGGACTACCACTGCCACGAATCGTCTTCAACAGCCTTTCAACTCCAATCGAGATGACTGGGAAGCCTTCGTTGCAGGCCAACTGGCCGGCTGCCTGGCATGAGGGCTTTGTGGATCCCTTACACCCAAAGTTGTGTCGCTGCAAAGGTGGGGTCTCCAGGCTTCGCCGTTCACGCACGCCAGGGCATTTCGGTGTCTGATGGTGGGTTTCATTCCTGCAGAGAGCGGCAACTTGAGAAAAGAAAGACGACGTCACGCATCGTCACCGAGACATCGAACAGCGGATGCAGTGCTGGCTGCAGTGGCCGCTGCTGCTACTGCTGCTGCTGCTGCTACCCTTGCGCTGCCTCTACCGCTCTACTAGGTTTGTTCAAGGTATTGTTATTTTAGGAAAAAAAAGTTGAGGAATTACAGCGGCTTATTAATAAGGGTGTTGTTCCGCTGGGTTTCCGGCCTTGCTAGTCGGTAGTCTTCTCGTGCAAAAGATTGCCACGGCATATTGATTTAACTGTATGGTGGGCGCTTTATCGCAGTTTGTGTTGTTGGATTCGAACCAACAACTGGGTAGCCCTCCCTGAAGAACAGGTTATCGTTTGATGATGAGGTGTGCACCATGAGATGCCACTCCCGGGCCCTATTGGACACCGGAGGTTTGCTACATGGTGTATTACTACATGTCGTGACGTGTGCGGAACATGTGTGTGTATGTATGTATGTATGTATGTATGTATGTATGTATGTATGTATGTATGTGTATGTGTGTATGTGCGCTGTGTAATATTTTGATGTTTTTTCTGTCCCATGTGCTGAACACAGCATTCTCAACCACAAGAGGAGGAGTATCGCCGCGAGTCTCAAAACCGCAAGTGATATTGGCGTGTAACCCTGCGGCTGCGTGGTGGGGGAGGAGGCCACGTAAGCGTGCGGTGGTGGTGTGGTGACGAATGGCGAAAACACGATGAGGGAATAGGCGGGAGGACCGGCCCCGTTGCGGGTCACATACATTTTGGTGTTATGACGTACTGTCTTTGTTTGATACGCTCGTCTTTCTAACCCTTTCCCAAAGATAGAGCCTATCTTCTACTGAGCAGCGGTTTCTGTCTGAGCTTTTGCAGGCAGAGGCGCAACTTTGCTTTTGTCTAGATTGTATGGCTTACTCTGTCGCGCCACGACAGGCACATGTTGAATGCTACTGGACGCAACTGTAAGGGGAAGTTGGCCTGCTCTTGGCCCTATCTGTGCATATGGACTATGCACCTTCGAATCGCGTTTAGATTGGTGCGCGATAGATTGGTATACTATCTGTCCTTGCTCGATATGGTGTGTTGAGTGTGTTGTATCCTTGAGCTGGGATGCGTCCTAGTACGTATGCGGGTGTGTTATTTTGTGATGCGACTGTTGCTTATGTAAATTTTCAGGTACCATCATGGCGCGTTTTGTGTCCATGTGTTTCATATCGGAATTCATGCGGGTTGTGGTGACGTCCTTTATTTGGCATTGCGAGGAGATGTGCACGGGCGGCTGGGCTCATGTTCACGGCAAGCAGAACAGTAATTGATCTCATGTACATGAGCAACTCGCGGCTGTGAAACGCCTTAAGGCCGAGACGGCGCGTCAGCCCAGCACGCCAGTAGGGCTTGTGCTAAAATGTGCTCACTCCTTTGACTTTCCCTGCCACCTCGCTGCGAACATGGCTTCCGTGGCGGTGTCCACAAGCCTTGGCAGCTGGCAGCGTCGTGTGTTGTACACAGCACCCCTCCCGACCTAACTGTTGTTGTTGTTGTTACAGGCTGGTACAGCTTCACCAGTGGCCTCCTTCCCGAGGCAATTCCCTGCTTTCCCCTGCTAGAGGGGCACCCTAATCCATTCACCCCATCCGACTTCAGAGTGTACTCTTAGGGTTTGGCAACTCACCACCAGCATCCAATCAAATCTAGCGGATCAACGGCGCCTCAACTCAGTTCCTGGTCAGCCCGCAAGTTGATTTTATCACGTCCTACACCGTCCATAAGATGGGGGTCCGCCTCCCATTTTCACCCCTCAAAACACCCAAGGGGTCGGCAGGCGGATTTGAACCCGGATTTAAACCCGTTGTTTGGTCGGATGTTGCTTTATTGGACCGCGGTGATCTTCCTGCTGCAGAACCCCGCCTACGTTGCTGATGTGTCGAGCCAACGAGGCGAGTTGGCTAGTGGCCATGCGTGTTTCGGCCTTGCGGATGCCGTGCTGGGGCTTCGTACATATGCAGCAGCAATGATTTAGTACAGCACAGTTAAGTAATAACGCTCCTTCGAGTTTGTCATTCCTGAGGACAGTAATGTGACCATTCTCACGCCGGTGACGATCACTGGTATCAGCATCAGCATCGCGAAGCTCCATTTGTGGCACTTTTGACCTTGATGTATGTGACGCGATATGCCATGTTGGTGATGTCGAGGGCGTGAGAACCACGGCATTACACAAAAATCAAATCGTGCCTCATCCGCCTGGGCCTAGTTCTCCTTATCAACATCCATTGCGGCATGCAGTTTGATACACACGTGCTGGTTGCGAGGAGTTTTATGGCTGCGACAGCCGCGGGACATGAGTGTGGCTGAATCCACCTGGGGCCCCGGGCAATGCACTGCGACCATAAACAACCACCGCATCCGCCACTCTTCATTGTAGTGTCAGTCCATTCCCAACAGGACGCGGCAATGCAGGCAAGTAGCTGAGCAGTAATGCCACATCTCAGGACATTCTTCTGCTTGTCATTCCTCCCTTAACTCCTTTCTCCTAGTTTCAACATACTCTGTTTGGAAACAAGGAGTCTACGGGCCGGCGGGCCGGCACCGTAAAAATTATAAATGGCCGGCAGCCTTGTCACAGTCCACCTCCGTTCTCACCGAAAACGCTTACAGACCCACATCGCAGTGAGAAATTTCCATGGCCGGGGACCAATCTAGTCGTCTCGATTCGATCTATATCTTCGAAGGCCGTCCAAAATTTCGAACAATAGGGTACCCAGCGCCGCAGCAAAAGCCATCTCGACGCTGTGGCGTTGATAGCCCATTCCAGTCCAGAGCCTCCAGATTGGCTGCCTTTCTTTTATGACAGGTACTTGAGCGCGAAGACGATGATGCCTAAGGGGACACACGGGAAGATGGAGGTAAGAGCGTACGCAAAGAGCATAGCACGCGGGGATACGGAAGCATCGGGAGCTAAGGGCGCGCACATGCCGTGCCATGATAGGCCATCGTCAACACCAGCAGCAAAAGCAGAGGGGAATAGCCCAGAACAGCTGCAAAACAGCAGCAGCAGCCGCAGTGGCAAGGTAATACCAATTCAAACTATTGCACGTGCCGGGGACGCGGAAGGATATCGCGTACATATATACCTGCCAGCAGCGACAGGTAGCTCACACCCTCCACTGCCCCCAGCAGGCCCGCGGGTCCCGCCGGCAAGCCGCTGCCGGTGGTGGCCTTGGTGTAGATGCTCCAGCCGATGATGCCCAGAACGAGCAGGTAGCTCACACCCTCTGAGGCCGCCACATTACACCAGGTCATGCATGTCGGATGGTTTAGTGCGTGTGTGGTACACATAAGGTGTAACGGGCGCTGGCCTAGGGCTGGGTTTGGGAAGGTCCAATTAATATCACATCACGTAACGGTGCTGCACGACAAATTATTTTCCGTACTGTGCTGAGCCGATTACTGCTCCGCTAGGTTGTGTGCAATGAGGCGCCTGTCCCTGGCTTCAGAGCAGCGGTGAACTTCGGGTCGGATGGAGAACAGCGACGGACAGGATAGGCCGCAGCAGCGCCGTGGAGAAAGTGTCATTGCTGGGGAGGAGGGACGTACCCTATGGACCGCTTCTTGCCACCCAGCACAGACAGTTCTTCCGCGCAACGCACCCACCTGCAGCACCCAGAGCGCCGCCAGGGCCCGGTGGCAGTCCGCTTCCGGTGGTCTTCAATGTCCACTCAGACCTGCAGTTGGTGGACTTGCAGTTCGTATGATGTGTAGCACAGTGTATGGTAATGGTGGATGGTGCTGGAAGGTGTTCACAATACTAGACATGAAAAATGGTTCAAATGGCCCGGAAGCCTCCCACTCCGTAATAACAACAACACGCAGACCTGTGGGCAACCGTTAAGGGGGCGGGCTTAAAAGGCGATACGGGGCTCATGCTTCGTAATGATTTACGACATGCGACGCATGAGGTGTGTTTACGTGGAAATGGACTGACTGACGCGAGCAGGTGAAACTATAGAGATGTGAGAATCGCGTGGTACAATTTTGGCGTGACCGGTGTCGACGTTCCTGAGTGGCAAACATGTCGCGGATACCACGTGCAACAGGTTTCAGTGAAGTGGAGGCGTGAGGGGGAGACGGTGCCAAGCGCTCACCACAGCATAATGGCATTCGCGGGCAGACCCAGAGCAATGGCAGCCACACCGGCAGCGCCAACATCCGAGTCTGAGGCCTGTGCGCGCACGACGGTGCGCACACCGCGGGGTGCAACCGACCGAACAGGGCGCAAACCAAATGCTGCAAAGCAGAGTGGGGATGGCATGGGCAAGCTAACATGAAAAACAGGTGTGTCTCAGTATGGTACCCTGAGCACTCATTTGTTTCGGGCATTCGACTTTGTGGCTCAGGCTGATGGATTCTAGCACAGCGTCCTACAACAGGTGCCATCTATTATGAAAGCATCATCGGATGGCCTAGATAAATTCTCATGGATTTCAGGGTGCAATCACACACCTGGGCGCCTCATCGCCACACGGGCCAAGCCCTGGCCAGGGCAAACAGAGAGTGCCATGGTTCAATTCAAAGCACAGCTATGTGGTCACACGAACACAATAATGTAATTCGCACTCAGACAGAATGTTTATCAGCGATTATGTATGCGCACAAGTCGTTGATCTGTTTCCATGTAGTTGCTCGTCCATTCCGTATTGACAAACTTGACTATCCGACAACGGATTAGTGATATTTCAAATTGCTATTGCAATAATGTTGTGGCATATGCCGAATGTATATCCAGGCAAAACAATAAACTTACCGCCCTTCCACCTCCGGAAGCTCAACAACTGATTATGCACGCCGGTATGCTTCTTGCCTTCCTAGCGTGTCTGGTTATTGCCAGTACATTCGTAGGCTTCCTATACATATGGAGGGGCAATCAACGTAGGGATGACCCTTCAACCATTAGGCGAAGGCTGTTCAGCATAACCTTGGCTTGCAGTGTTAGCTGGCTGCCGACGTACTTCTGGGCCACACGGTTGCACCAGGCACGCTGTCGGAACTTTCCCTGAAACTGGAAACACTCCTTGCCTCCAATGTTTTTACGTCTTGTGTCGACATTTGGGTTTTGCACTTAGTTGGACTTTACATGCGCTACCCCGAACCTCGAGTTCGCCTTTTGCCGTGCCCTTCCATCCTATTTCATCCTGTTATGTACGAATTGGAGAGAGATGCTTACAGAGCCCCGCAATCGCAAGGACTGGGCACATGCGTTTCCTTTAGCAATGCCATCATGTGACTCTTGTTGAACACGTGTCCTAACGATGTCCTCATTGCACCATGCTCCCATCACTTCTGCTGCTGAACTCTTCTCGATGTTGTAGCTGTCTCCGCCCGTACATCACCTCCTAGGCCTACGAGTGGTGGGACTCCCCCGCGCCGTACTAGACGCTCTCTTCCTGGTCAGCACTCTCTTTGCTGGGCCACTCGTCTATTTTGTATACTCCATAGAGCAACAGCCGGCGACACGAACACCACCATCTCAGCCAGCGACGCGGCCGCCGCCGCATTGGCGGCACACCGCCAAGGAGGTTGCCAGTGGTGATGGCGCCGCCGCCAACTGCAGCGACGACAGAGTTGATGCCGCCGCCACTGCTACGATCAGTGCACACACGACCTTGGGTTCAGAGTGCAAGCAGCGGCGCGTGCTGCCTTCGGCGGCGGTGCCGGAGGGAGGGCAGCACGGCAATGGCGTCGGCGACAGGGCTGAAGGACGTGGTGCTGCCGGTGACAATGTTAGCACCGCGGCGCCTCCGCCATCGTGGCTTCTTCGCCTGGCGGCGGGCGACTTGGCGCTCTGGCGGAACCTCGTGGCGGCGCCGCTGGCGGAGGAATTCGTGTTCCGGGCTTGCATGGTGCCGCTGCTGGTGCTCGAGGTACGGCACCACGGGTTCTTGTCGCGGCTAGAGGGAAGCCCCTTGACACCGCCCGGGTGCCCAGGGGTGCGGATGGGCGGAGGTCCCGTCATCCCGCGATGGAAGGAACCAGGCTGGGAGGGGTGCAGTCTGCAGGCGTATCCACCGAGGCTTGTGTAGGCGATGTAGGCGATGGGCGGGCTCCCTGCCTTGGGTGGCACCCCGGTGTGTGGACAGCTAGGCGGGCTGCCCGTTTCCCCCTTTCCTGCCTTCTTATCCTCCCGGGTCCACACACCGCCCTCGCTGCCCTCGCCATCCTCGCTGCCTTCGCTGCCCTCGCTGCCCTCACTGCCCTCGCGGTCCGCATCCGCATTGACGCGGCGGCGTCCAACTTAGGGCGTGGAGTTCTGGAACGTGGTGCTGCTGATACCTCTGTTCTTCGGAGCGGCTCACCTGCACCATGCGGCGGATCTGATGCGCCACCAGGGCAAGTCGCTGCGAGGAGCTCTGCTTGTGGTGGGTGGGGACGGTGCGCGGCACGGTGTAGGGTTGACAGAGGGACAGGGAGGTTGGGGATGGCGGCGGTGCAGAGTCGTACCTATCAATCTACCTACCCTTTCACCTACCTATCAATCTACCTACCAACCTATCCACTACTCACCTACCTTCTTACCCTCCCACCCACCCTACCTACCTACCTACGTACATACATACACATCCCGGGATCGATACCCATTAGGGTCAGAAGTCCTTCCGATGGTGGAAGGCATTGCGCCCCTAGTTGATGGACGGTGGTGACCTGGGATAAAGTTAACCCGCGAGCCGACCAGGAATGGAGTTGGGCCGCTCTCGACCCGGCAGATTCCGTTGGATGCTGGTGGTGGGTGCGGAACCTGAGCGATCCACTGAGAAGTTGACTAGGGTGACTGGATGAGGGTGCCCCGAAATACCGGGGAAGGCAGGGTTTCGCAGGGTAGCTGCCGCGGGCGAAGATACACCCCCCTGTTTCACACATCATACACTGGTAGAGCACGCACCATTGCCCCCGGGAGATTACGGGATCGAAACGTGTCAAGGTCGAAAATCCTTCCGATGGTGGAGGGTAAAGTGCCCCTAGTCGATGGGCGGGTGTGACCTGGGACAAAGTTGACTTGCGAGCCGACCAGAAATGGAGTTGAGCCGCCGTCGATCCGGCAGATTCCGTTGGATGCCGGTGGTGGGTGCGGAACCTAAGCAATCCACTGAGAAGTTGACTAGGGTGACTAGATGAGGGTGCCCCGAAATACCGGGGAAGGCAGGGTTTTGCCGGGTAGCTGCCGCGGGCGAAGGTATATCCTACATACACTGTCTCTCCTTGTCCGTTTTGCTTCAGTAGTTCTTCAGTTAGGGCCGGGTTGACAGACGGTGCCCGTTTCCAAGTCTCCATGTGTGCCACAAACGTCTGATACATCATCACACGCGTGCCTTAGCGCCCTCGGGTTGCTCCTAAGCGGAAGGGCCACAAGCCCGCAAGCAACACATCAACATACGTCGGCGGGGGCCCTTTCATGACAACGGAAGGCAAAGGATGGAAAAGAAAGGCGAGGCAAGGAAAGGCAAGGTATTATCATGTTGTGATGTTGTGATGTATCATCTTCCTACTGCTCCTTTTCTCCATCCACATTAAAATCCCCCTTCTCCTCCCCCTCCCCCTTCTCCCCCCCCTCCCGCCTCATCTCAACCTCCGTCTCCGCCTCCGGCTCTTACCATGCAGGTCGGTTTTCAGTTCCTCTATACGACAGTGTTCGGCTGGCTGGCCACGTACCTCTTCCTGAGGACCGGCCACCTCGCGGCCCCGGTAGCCGCCCACGTCTTTTGCAACTGGGCGGGGTTTCCACCCTTTGGCGACATGCTCTCGCACCCGCGCGGCATCCTGCTGGCGCTCACCACAGCTGCCGGGGTGGCAGTGTTCTTCCTGGCGCTGCCTCGCTTGACTTCGCCGGATCGCTACCAACAGGACTTTTACTACCCCCATCTCCACTACCACATAAACCAGTCTTCAAACACCCCGTGAGAAAGTGGCAGTAAGGGAATGACGACGACGACGACGGATACCGTAAGATGTGCTGGTGGTGGTGGTGGTAATGGTGTGCTGGCAGTTTTAGCGGTGGTGACGAGTTGACGAGATTCGTTGACGAGTTGACGAGACTGTGACGTGAGACGTCCTCGCACGGGGCTGTGGGTGGACATGTCCTTCCTCGCGCGGCCCGTGGCGGACGGCGTGCAGAAAGCACGGCGGTAGTTTGCTGGTAGTTTGTAAACAATCTGTGAACGTGGGAGTGCGAAGAGGCAGATGTATAAAGGTTCCGGGCGAAACACCGCAATGCGGTACAGAGGCGGTAAGGCCGCCATCTTAGTATACTGGGGCTGGGTTCCCCTCCTTGTTCTTCCCCTAAAGGTGGTGAACTTCCCGCCGTCTAGTTTTCATGACGCGCGGCGAAGGCAGTTATCGCATCTTCGCATGCCCACACAAGTTGCCCAGCCACAGTAAGCAGATGTCCGGACCCAGCACGTATGGATACGGGCCATGTGTTGAGGGAAACCCTAACCCCGGTCAGTCGATGCTCTGTTCCGGAATCAGATGGTATATTTTCCGGCACTGCTTGTTGCCTGTGCGCTTGATGAAACTCTGCCATCATAAGCCAGCGTCTGTCTGTACGTCAACTGGCCGTGGTCACTGACTCTGTGTGTGTGGTTGATAAAGTGGGCTCCAGACTTACGAAGAGTAGAGCCAGCGGGCCGTGCACTGCACTAGAGACTAATATTCAAAGTAGACTACCACCCAGATGAGACAACGCAAGTCAATTAAACAGCCAAAACCGCGACCAACGGGAAGGCTCAGGACCCACAATCATTATTGAATGAGGCCTGAGCCTCAAAAGTCCTCCAATTAAGAGAATCCAAAAAAAACATATTGGTGATAGCTAATCATCCATTGGTGACTGCTCCCGTGTGCATAACAATTTGCCTGACACAATTCGTAAGAAGGGGTAATGTACCCAAGCAGAATCCCAACCTTTCCGTGGAACTCCCAGACCTGCGAAACCCCGAAGGCGGCCCCAAAAGTCAACAACAACTCGAGAAATGGCTCCTTCTGTAAGGGAAGGGCCAGGTAACAGTGTCGGGTTGGTCTTCATGGTTGCAGCCATATATCGTCTCCCATGCTACATAGCAGGCATCGCAGGCACAACATCCCAAACACATTGTTGCACTGTTTGTGGGGCTTGGACAAGCCAACGTTGTTCCCTTGAGACTGGCAATCCTATTGACAGAGTGAGTTAATCTGTTACTGCCTGTGCCACCGGACAGGCCCAGAAGTGATGACAGCGAGGGGATACACCTCCCAGGGAATGTACAGGGTAGCCTCCACAACCACACACTGCTGGCCGCGACATCCTGAGATGGGAGCTTCCTAACATGGGCAAACCATCAACCGTGAAGAACCCTCAGAAGAATTCGTCGCCTCTTTAATGAACAGGGTATGGGCTGCTCGGAGGGTACTAATGCGCTCCACCGACCCCGTGCTGTCGCAGGTCCCATTAGATAGGTCCGTGATCACCCCATTTAGTGCATGCATGACCTGGGATCCGTCAGCGAACAGAGCAGCATAGTCAGGATAACGGGAAATCTCAAACACTGCTCGCTTCTTTTGGCAGCACCCTATGGCACTCGTCCCAGTTCCTCCCACAGCTAGACCAAGCACTAGCGTCACTGGACGGTGGTCAGTCGGGAACCAACCATCTGGCGCGAGCAGCTCGCCCACTCGCATCCAATAGCCATGACGGAGAACACCGGCTGAACCTACAAAAAGATCGATCATGCTCCCACCTGCTTCACCCTTGGGGAAGGTCAGACGACCCTCTAGATCCCCAGAGAAACGCGGCCATTTAATACCAGCAGCCCCTGTGATCGGCACAGGGCACCCAACTGGTCAAAACCCAGCAAAATTGCAGACGAGGTCCTCACTCCTACGTCCGGGCACGTCTACATAGCCCTGAGGGTCCGGTCGCCCGGCAAGACCATGAACTCCTGCATGGTCCGGTGTGTGCATAACCACATGTAAAGCATCGCGCGCAAGAAGAACATCCCCCAACGTTTTCAGTGCTTTACAGCCCAGGAGTGCTTGGTGTCAAAACTCCAGTCCTGGGCGGATGTTAACTGACGGGGAACTCTATCTCTTTTCCGGAAGAACAGGGTTTCCCCCACAGCGGCAAATTCCAACACCACGCATTAGGAACTAACGGATGAACATCAACATCTTCAACCGGGGAGAGGTATGCCAACGCTGTGCCAATGCGCTGAACATCTGGCAGTAAAACGTGTGTAATAAGAGAGCGGCAATGGTCAACGGTTGCACACATATGGCCAGTAAGGAGAATGGGCGTAAGAGTGCATTACATGCATAAAGCATGCAGGCATTATATACATTAGAGTTGATGTGCTGTGTGTGCTGGCTTGGGAATGTGATTGTTGCGTTAGATACCAATCGGGTCGAGTGGGCCTTCTTTATAATGGAATCGGCCAGGCCGTCCTAACTTCACTGGACATGAATCCTCAGCTAGTACGCTTAGACATACAAGATCGGGCCCAGGTGTGAACTCTCAGAAATCTGCATTATTTTCCAGTAGCTGAATTAGTTACAAGTTACGGTAGTTGACAAACGACCCTGTTGGCAATCTTGGCTGACAGGAAGGACTGGTTGTCAGGCATCTGCTCCCTCGGAATGTTTTGGCGGAATGTACCGTGTCGCGAGACCAGTTCAAAAGTCGGAGATAACCAGGTAACCAATGCGGTTGGGGGCGGATGTAGACAGGGCCGTGGTACTGCCTTGAAGGACCCCCCCGCACATCATATGGCGACCTAAGTTGAGCGAACTGATGGCCGCAAGGCACACAGCCTCGTAAGAATGGTGGGCCGGCGGAATGTCCAACCACAAATAGGCCCGGGTAATGAGGTCCGCAAGTACCCATTCGTCCTGCATCATCAGCCTCACGGAGAAGAGAGAAGACCCATTGCGATGGTGCAATCCCAGAAGTGATGCCGGCGTACCCCACGAGCCATGCGCCCCGAACCACACGGGCACATCGCAGCAAGAGGTTCTCTTCCTGGCGCCGCGCCTTATGCATGGGAAAGGCAGGAATCCGTCATTTGCAAGCCTCCAAAGGCTTCCTTATGCTCATTTGTCCCAACGAAGGCGCCACATGCACGATAATGTCCGGCGGAAATCCATAATGGTATTGGCCACATTCTCTGGCGATAACATGGCATCGACAGCGTCCGAAAAATAAAATCGTCGTGTTTCGCACCAAGGCTCCGCAAGGACGAGGTGTTCAACAGCGTCGTCGCAAATTTAACGAGAAATTGAGATAATTAAGCACCACTTGTACGAATCTCCAACCCAAGCTATGAACAACTTTTGTCAATATTTTTTCCGGAGGTGGCACAACGTCACTCATAACCACACGCGCCGCGATAGTCCATAAGGGGGGTTAGGCGGTTGATGAGTTGCAAGATGGCCACTTTTAGAAGATGGGTGCTAAACGAGCAAATGGGTGCGATTTGGGAGCAAGAAGCAGTCCTTACGGACAGCGATGAAGACGTATGTCCTAAGTGTGGGGTGCGGCACGGGAAGTACATTCTGTGGATTTATTGAATGATATAAATTTCCTAGGTTTTCAAAAACAATGTTGGATACCCGGAACGCAGGAAATGGAGAAATGGTTAACTTCATGTCATTTTAACCATACGTAATGAAATGTCTGGTAGCCATCCATTCATCCAAACAACCATCCAGATCATATATATACGGTTGTGCAAAACAACGCCCATATCCTTGCATCCCCGCAGAGCAAGCCCGGCTTTTCGGGCCAACACAGGAACATGCCTGGACTTCTTCATGGTCTGCGGGCGTTGAAACACTCGTTCAGTAACACACACGGCACCTGTTATGAAAGCGACGTGTGCCAACCTTTGAATAGCATGGGGAAACGTTGAGCCTAGACCAACGTCTGGACTCGCAGTACAGCATCTTGAAGTCGGCAGTTTGAAGCCGGCTTGTGCATACATCGCAACGCCTTCATAATATGATCTTTATAATTTTTGCGTAGGCAAGCTGACCTGTGGGATCTGTAGCTTCCCGCATATGATTAAACACCACATTTCCGTAATCGAGAAGAATATCATATGTATCCCGTTTTGAACACAGATTCAGTTATAGGCTAGTTACCTATGTTTATCTAATTCAGTCGTGTATGGTGTTCCAGTTACGTCAACATGTGAGTTTGTAGTTTTGTACTTGTAACTTTCTACTACGTTGGACATTAACTGCAGTCTAGCTGCCTGTCGTGATTAGGTAAAAATATTTTCAGGTGTATGGGATCTGTCTTTGGGCAATTCATTCCAGATTCCCATGGCTGCTGGTCAGCCGCAATGGAAACCACGGACAAGTTGCGCGTTGCTCCTCGTGCTTGCCAGAGTCGTCCATGCATTTATGCAGTCAAACTACTCTATGGAAGCAAGCAGTTTGGGGTTGTCATGTGATGAAACCGGTCATGGTTTCAGCAAACGTCGGCAATTGTTGAACACGTACAGCTATTGCACATCAACAGGCAGCACATGCAGTGCATGTGACTACAACTTGCTATCCCTTGACAGGTGCAATGTGAGTTTTGGGTTGAGGGTTGGGGGTTTGGGCAGTTAGCGAAATCCGACTCGAATGCTTTCCGCTTCTTATTATGGGCTGTGGAAACCTATTCGCCTCGCAGACTGTGGATAGCATGGGTCAGGACAGCACTATTTGCCGTCTGCCCTCTCCATATGGCGACGTGGCTCTGTCTTCAATGTGCGGAGGCTCCCCGAGTATTGTGTCTGCGTCCGCCCCCGACGGCAGCACGGTCGCTGCGGGCGAAGTACTGGCGTGGCGTGAGTCTGGCGGGCAGGTGCTCGCAGTCACTCTGAAGCTTGGTTGCAACTGGATGCTTGTGGCGGGGACTACGCTAAACCTCACCGTCCAGTACGGCGGCTTTACGCAGTCTTCAACAAAGACTTTAACCAGCCGCGCCACGTGTAACTCTTTTCAGGTTGGAAGGTGCTTGGAAGGGCTGCCGGCGCGCGTGTACCAGTATAGCTATCCCGCTTAGTCGATTGCCGTTAGTCGAACTCCGGTGCACTTGCGCTGGCGGGCGATCTGTGAGGCAGCCATAACAAGCGGTTTAAAGCGGCTATTATTATCATAGCTGCTGATGTGGCGACTATTTCTTTTAGGGGACCAGGACTACGGAGAGCGACGAAGGGCGCAGTAAGGCTTCGCAGACGTTGACGGATAACATGCAGCCCAAAGCCTGGAACTCACCAGCTGAACCTGAACATAGGAAATAAGGCCCCAAGTTACCGTGTATTCTATTTGTGCAATTTTGATGTTTAAGAAAAAACACCAAAAAATTTCTGTCGACACAGCAGAAATGCTGTGGCGCGGCATATAACCTTAGAAGGTTCCAAAATCGAATCCGTCAGTAAGTGGGATATAAATTCCCCGACAACATGTGGGTAAATACAATTTCATGCCGATGAAACGTGATGGATCCGGAAAAGTGACCTGCAAACCGATAAGGAGTGAAGTTGAATCCGCCGTTGAACCGGTAGATTTGGTTGGATGATGGTTGTCGGTGCTGAATCCAAGGAAGCCACTGATTCTGCTAGAGTCGGCACTCATGGGTGATCAGGTGTCCGAAAACGTTGGGGAAGGTAGAGACTACCCAGGCTAATGGCCACGATTGAAGCTTTATTCCCCCACTGCAAACTATCATATACACAGGTGAACCTGACAGGACTGGATGCCAGCGGCTGTAGTCGGCAAGTCATCGACATCACTCTGTCGTACACGATACAACGCGTCCAGCTAGTTTCGCTCGTTATTGTTGGGCTGACTTGTAGCAGCACGGGCTCATCGTACCAGCAGACGCTGAAAACTACGTTAGTGGGCCCCGAGTCTCCCCCACCGTCAAACCCTAGCCCGCCACCACCAAGCCCCAGCCCGCCACCGCCAAGCCCCAGCCCGCCACCGCCAAGCCCCAGCCCGCCACCGCCAAGCCCCAGCCCGCCACCGCCAAGCCCCAGCCCGCCACCACCAAGCCCCAGCCCGCCACCGCCAAGCCCCAGCCCGCCACCACCAAGCCCCAGCCCGCCACCGCCAAGCCCCAGCCCGCCACCGCCAAGCCCCAGCCCGCCACCACCAAGCCCCAGCCCGCCACCGCCAAGCCCCAGCCCGCCACCGCCA
>NW_003307582.1:98132-143546 GCF_000143455.1 Volvox carteri f. nagariensis | reverse complement strand
GCCACCATCACCACCAGAACACCTTTCCCCGCCACCATCACCACCGCAGCCGCCTTCACCGCCACTATCTCCACCAGAACCCCTTTCCCCGCCACCATCTCCACCGGAAACCCATTCCCCGCCACCATCACCACCGCAGCCGCCTTCACCGCCACCATCACCACCGCAGCCGCCTTCCTCACCACCATTTTCACCGGGTACGTTTCCCCCACAACCATAGACGTGCACGCCAGGTGCCCATCTACCCTTGAATCCGTTTTCTCTGCTGCCACCTCATGAGCCTCTAAACGTTCCTCTCTCCTCCCCCTCGGAAGGTGAGGACCTGCCGCCACCTGTGGGCCTGGATTTGGAGTCGCCGCCGTCAGGTCCAAAGGTGGGACCTCCAGATCTTCTTCGGGAGGGGGTTGGAAGGGTAATTAGGGTGCTGTGCTTGATGGCGCTGTGCCGGCGCAGATGTGGCGCATTAAGCTTGCATGCTGACACTGTACGGGTTACCGGTCAGCTTTGTGCCTGTGATTTGTCTAATGCCCAGCTCCTAGGTTACATGTTTGACCATGTTTGCTCCATTTGACTGGTCCACATTATTGTTTTTATTTTTTCAAAATTTCAGTTTTTCCTTCCAGTTACCGTTGGCGTTTTGAGAATTTTTGAGGTCTCATGTATGGACAGTTTAAAGGTGAAGAGGATTCCATCGCGGTTCGCGAAACTTCTGACTCTTCTTGTCCTTGGCAGGCTGGTGGCTCCTTCCATCCGCCACGACCTCCAGCAACCGCCCAGCCAGATCCGCCAGGGGGCCGAGGCCAACTGGCTACAGATCGTGTTCCGCCACCACCGCAGGCTCCGGGGGGGGCTGCCGCTGCCGCTGGCGCTGGGGCTGCTTCTAGAAGCTCCAAGATTCCCCCCTGGGTCTGGGTTGTGGTGGCCATCGGGGTGATCCTTTTGTTCACGGGCTGCTTCGTGCTCGGTACGGCAGGCCGCCGGTTCACATCCCGTGCTCGGTACCGCGAGGACCACGCCGTCACGGCGGCGCAGGCGCGCGCGGCTGTACTTCAGGGTAACACCGTGGTGGCGCTGCCGGCGCTGGACCCCGCAGACCGGGAGGCGGCACTTGCGGCCGCGGCGGCGGACGTAACTGCCGCCGCCGCCGTCACCGTCCCTGCGAGAGCCTCTACGCCGCTGCTCCTCAAGTCGTCGTCACTGCCGTTGGGTACTGCCGTACTTCCGCTGCCCCCGGAAGCGGATCCTGTCGATCACGTGCCGTTTGGTGTGCGCCGCCCTCTCGGAGTCAGCGACCGGGATATCAACGTGAGCGTCGGCCGCCACACCGCCGCCGTCAGGTTCTCGCTCAGCGAGGAGCAGCAGCTGCCGCGCAGTTCGAAGCGCTGGAGCCAGGCCAGCGTTCCGGGGTCAAATTCCCAAGATGCCGACGTCGGCGACGGCGTCGGCACGGCCCTTGCGAATGCACGGACGAGCATCTCCCTACCGAGCACCGCGTCACCTTCGTCCCGCGGGGGCATCATCGGCGCTGCCGGTGTTCCACCGGGTGGTCCGGGAGTGGACGACGACACCACTGACCATCACCCCGGCACCCGGCCGCTTTACAGCCCGGCCGGCAACATCCTTAGTGTAGGAGCTACGGTGGCTGTCAAAGGCTTCAGCATCAGCGCCCGTACCCAGGGGGAGGGGTTACTGAATGCCAGAGCGAGCTCCTCCTCGCGCAGCCTAGCCGCCACACCAAGGTCGCCGCGTGCATTTCAGTCGCAGATGTCCGCGTCAGCCCGCAGCATCCGCCGTCGCAGCTTGCCGGTGCTCCTGGGTGAGGACCTGCTGGCGGCGCACCGTAGTATCGGCGGCGGCGGCGCCACCTCCGCTGCCGTTGCCGCTGGCGACGGCCCAGCCGGGGCCATTTCTGCAATGATAACAACCCCGGACGGCACGGATCCGGGCCGCGTGGGCCGCAGACCCCCGCTGAGGACGCAGTCGCTAGCGCACATACAAAACCGCCACCTGGCGCGCTTCGCCACTATTGGCAGCACCGCCATGGCAACGGTGGCTGCGGCCAGTCCTGTACTGCATCGGCACAGCGCCATTGGTTACGAAGCGAGCCGCGCGGGGCCGCGCGGGGCCTTGCTCCTCAGCAGCTCCCGCTCCAGCTTCATCAGCCTCGCCGGGCTCCGTGCTGACGGCAGGTCTCTGGGCCGAGCGTCAACCATCAGTCGCCTTGCCGGCCCGGCGTTCGCCGCTGCTGCATCACCGGCCGTCGCTGCCGTACCATCGCCAAGGTCGGCAGCCTCACCATTCACCACTGTCGCTGCATCAGCCGACACACACAGCCCAGCCGCAACGAGCCGCGTGGCCTGGGCCGGCGACATGGTGATGGCCACCGCCGCTGGCAGCAGCAGCAGCAGAGGCGGCGGCGGCAACGGCCAACACCCCCCGGGGGATTCGGAGCGGAAATGGGCCGCCCCGCTGGACGGATCTTCAAGTTCTGGCCTCCGCAGCAGCTTTAAAAGTCGATCTCAGAACTTGACCGCAGACGACCTTAGGGAGGTGAATGCTGGCTTAGCCGAGGGCTGGGCCTCGCGAGTCACTGCTCGTGTGTCCTGGAAGGGATCGAGCATGGAAGATATGCCGTCTGGACAAAGCGAGGCTCCCGGGCGATCGCCGTTGGCGGCGGAGGCGGGGGGCCCCACCGGACGAGGTGGTGGTAGCCAAGGGGCCGCCGCGCTGCGCAACTTCGATGGGAACCGCAACGGCGATGGTTTGATCTTCCCGAGACCCGCCAGTCAGAGGGCTCCCTGGGTGGCGGGGCTCCCTGGGACTGGTAGCCCCAGGCGGAATGGCAGCAGCGGCACGAAGACGCGTCAGCAGGCAGAGCTGTCCAGCGACGTTAGCAGCTCAGGTAACGCACTGGCGGACGCCGCCACCGCCGCCCCCGGCCAACGTCCGGGCACTGGGGCCTGGGCAGCAGGCTCGGGGCCGGATCCTGCGGCTGAGGTTGCGTTTGAGGCGGGCGACGCTGTCCTGGCATTTGATGGGCGGCCGTCTGGGTCGAGGTCTCAGCTGCAGGGTGACCCGCGGCGTGATGAGGGTTCGGTTTCGGAGCCTCCTGGTTCCCTCGAGGCGCCCACGGCGGCGGCGGCGGCGGCCGCAGCAGCAGCGGTACAGTATCGGGCGGGGATGAATGCGTATGCGGGTGCGGGTGCTGGAGATCGCCGCTCGGGATGGCGGGACCTAAAGGCGCGGGTGATGGCCGAGCTGGCGGGAACGTCAGCCTCCATGTCTGCATCGCGCTTTGCGACACCTTGAAAAGGCGCTGAAGAATTCGGTTGGAATGAAGCTTGTGGAAGTACTTTGGAGAGGAGGAGGGGAGCCCTGAACCGGAGCCCGCGCGCGAGGGCATATGTGTGTGTGTGTGGGGGGGAGAAGGCGCGTGTGTCAGTTTGGTCGTCGGGCGGTCCTGAGGCCGGGGTTACCCCCCGGGTGTTGGTGCTTATACAAACGCGAATGGGTTATAGCCCCGGCGGGACTTCGCCCGCCGGCCATTGCCTTACGAAACGCCGGAAATGGTGAAAGCTAGAAAAAGTCCCTACGACGTATAGCGTTGCCCATTGTGACGATCACATAGCGCATGTGACATCCTTTGTGCGGTTTTCTTCTTTTAGTTGCATGGGTGTCATGATTGTTGTTTTTGGTGTTTTGTTACAAGTTCGCGTGTCATGCTTGTGAGCCTCATTGAGGCTTCCTAAGGCTCAATGCCCCAAAGGAGCCCGGATGTTCATGGATCGAAAAGAAGGAAATAGTTTTCTAAGAGCCGATAGTCGATAATCGGGATAAAGTCGCATAGATGAGCTAGTTGTCGTTGCGTAATAACGCCGTTTATATGAACCCGAAAATCGGGTCGTGCAGCTGTTGTGACTGTTTCGTAAGCAGGTATTGTTCGAGGTTGGTTTATGTGGCATAAGTGCATGTTTTTATTCTTGCTGCATTTTACACGACAGGCACAAGCACCGCATGGATGTACGCTGTGTGGCCTCAATTCGCATTACCTGGCACGCGCGCGTCGTCCGCCTGCATCCTATATCACAGAAGCGCTTGGGCGTGCGTGTGGCCTTGCTCAACTCAGGGCGCTGAGCCAGCCGGGATGTGCGTAATCCTGCTGGTGGAGCTACGCGCCGCCCTTGTTCGTTGATTGTCCCCGTTACTCCACCGCCACGTAAATCTTAATAGTTCTTTCTAAAGCCTAACCATAGATACGATGCATAGCAAGAGCGCTGGTGCCTTTAGCAATAAAACCGGTACCTACACGAAGATTTACCTTCGATGAGTGCAAGCAAAGATAGTAAGCGCTTGCACATGCACAAGCCGAAGTTGTGTTTTATCCTAAATGTTGTTATGAAGCACATGTGCTGATTGTTGCTCTTTCGGAGTCCGATTCCGTGTTCGTTAATAATTTTTTTAAAACTTTGTGTTGATGCCCATATAACGGCAGTGCACGGCACGCCCTTCTTAATTTAAAAATATGTATCGAAATGTTTGGTTGCTTGGTCGGCGCAGGTCTTGCGCAGGTTTTTGTGTTGTCATGGAACATATCTCTGTTTTTGTCAGCTTCATATGCTGTTAGAGCCACCCGTATTCGCATGAACTACATACACCTCTGGCGCTTACATGCAAGTTTGATTAACATAACTATCGTGGCTGGATTTCGGTTGGATCCGCCTTTTGTACTTTGTGGCGTACGGTTTGTTGTACGACATGTCTTCTGCAAAATACACCGGTCTGGATGGCATTGTCTGGCTTAGTGTGGTGGCTTGCCGTTGCTTGTTCAAGTCCCTACCTTAGAATTAAAGAACGAACAAAACCCTCAAACCCTACTTGGCAATTCGTTTTGTGAGCTACCGAAACCCTTTTACGGCACATCACTATCATTACATTGTCATCAGCACCAGCACTGGCATCATCAGCATGAGCATCAGCATTACCATTGCCATCAGCATCATCAGCGTCATCTGCATTATCAGCATCATCACGGAAATCACCTAAATTCCTTTTTTGATACTCGATTGTAACACGTAATATTTTTAAACAACACCACTAAACAGGCCACCAAGGCTTGTGAACATGCCGTTCTCCCTCCGCAGCTCTCGAGAGGCGCCGCAGCAGCCGAACGCTGCTAAGTTTCAGAATGGCAATGGTCTCTACATTGAACCGCCAAAGACGGCAGAACCAACCGCCAACAGAACCAACGGTCTGCAAACGCCCAACTGCGGCCAATTCCACGCTGGCCCTACAGGTGCTCTCAGGCAATTCCATAATCAGATAGACGAGTCTATATATCCCCATCCGCCTGCTTTCCTCACTTTATCAACACCGTGACGAACGTCAGCCACTTCCGCCCCAGCAAGAGACTTCGGCGTCTCTACTAGGCATTGCTAGGGAAGACGTGGTAAAAGTGGTAGAGCTCCTCATCCACCTCCAGCGCCCCTACCTCCGTTCCGCAAACACCGCACGTTACTCGGCGGTATCGCGCTGAGCCACGCGCGCGTTTAGGCCGCCTGCCGCCGCCGCCGCCGCCGCCGCCGCCACTGCCTGCCTGGCCCCCCGCTGTCGGGTCATACCCCTCCTCTGCCTCCACTGCGCAGTTCATCACAAACATGGCCCGGTACTGGTGGTGGTACTTTTCGTGACGCTGGCAGTCGATGCATAGGGTGGTGAAGCAACCGGGACAGGACAACACTGCGTCGGAGACCCGGCCTTCGCGCTGCTGGTCTGCCCAGACGGCATCCTCCTCGTCTGCAGACCTCTCACGGAGAGCAGAGAGCAGCGAGCGGCGAAAGGACGGGGTGTTGGAGAGCCGCCGCCGCACATGGGCGAAGCAGACAAGTACCAGGAGCAAAAACACCCTCGAATGCCCCAGGAGGTTAGGTGGCAGCATGCATGATCAAACGGTATCTAGCACACACACACACACACACACACACAGGCACAGATCCACCTTGATTACATGCAGGTTGTGTCACATGTGTCGGTCTGAGCCTTCTGTGCACACTTCATACGTTCACATGCACATAGTCAAGACACGCAAGTGGGTGGATGAGTGGGTGGGTGAGTGAGGACGGGCACCCAAGTCACGCTAAAACAGCAGCGGCAGTAGCAGCAGTCGCAGTGGCAGCAGCAGCAGCAGCAGGGGTGCGCCAGAGGGACGCAACGGACGGGTTCTTTCTCCGGCAGGTTCGACGCCACACTCACCCGCCGCCTCATCGTAGAGCGGGTCCGCCTCCTGCTGCAGACCGCTACCCGCTGAGCTACTATCATCCTCAATTAAGTCACTGCCGCCCCCGCTGCCGCCACCTCCCCCAGCAGCGGATGTGGTGCCTGCTGAGCACCGCGCGCGTTGCCGTGGTCCTTTCTCTATGGTGCCCGTGCAACGCTGGACTTGGCTGCTGGAGGGTACAGCGGCGCCCTCGCCTGGGACACCTGCTTGGGCGGGCGGAGCTCTAGTGGCCGCATGGGTAGCGGAGCGTGACGCTGGCGCGCTGCCGTCTGCTGGTTTGCTGTGCGTAGGTTCGCCGGCCGGCCGGGCGATGGGAGGTACAAGCGACATAGCTGGCCTAACGTAAACGCTTCCTTAATGTCTTTCCGTTTGAGTACCACGACAAGCACTAAGCTATTGATCTCTACTGTTCATAAGGCTAGCGAACCCCCCGCGAGGTATGATGGAGGCAGAGTCGGCTGACTACAGCGACGAAATCCCAAACCGTAAAGCATGTCAGGAGGAGCAATCTGGTTACTTTCAAGAATATATTGGACACTTTCATAATAATTTATAAAGCGTTTAGCAACACTGTGACGTGACAAATAGGCGAAAAGTAAATACCGACTGACCCATATGTCATGGCTCGTGGCAGCATTCTTAGCATTACAAGGTTATATATTATCGCTTGTAAATACAATTGTTCCAGATGACTACATGGTGAGGTGTGCACGCGCGCATCGATCCCGAAGTTCCGGTCTTGTCCGCAACAGAAGGATTTTGCTCCCAAACGCGAGGCAAACGACCCGACGATAGATAGCTCAATCGGGACTGAATTCTTAGGCTAATAATCCATTGCTTCGTGTAGGACGAGATTTTCCATGGACCGCAAGCGCGGGAGTACTGTCGCGGTGCATTCACATCATGGCACCCTAAGATCACCACCTTCCCCGGCATCTATATCCTGGGGACGCTCTACGGATGGGCGCGGTGGGCTGTGCAAGCCCTGGGTTCGGCCTTGCCCATGGTAAGGCAAGTGCACGATGTCGGGATGTGTTTCAACCCACCGGACCACCCCGTATAGCGGCCAAGTCCTAGCCGTCCTTACTTAACCATCCTCCCCGGGCACGCCTGCTCGCTGGCCCCCTGCTTCCTGCAGGACGCGGCATGCACCACCCCATTCCTGCGCTCCCTCAACGTCCTCCTCTCTGCCGCTTGCCTGGTGGTCCTCCGGAACATCCTGACCACATACCGCCACGGTGGTGGGGGTGCTGGTGGTGGGGGTGGTGCTGGTGGTGGGGGTGCTGGTGTTCCCGTCAGTCCGGAGCTGCAGGCATTGCTGCTGGCGCTGTATCCCCTGCACTGGTTCTTCTCCTTCCTGTACTACACTGACGTGGCGTCTTTACTCTTCCTGCTGATGGCGCAACTACAGGTGCGGTTTGCGGTACGGTAAGGTACGACAGGGCGACTGTCGCCAGCACTTTTTACTTGAGGGTAAGAAAGATGGGGGAGCAGGATCTTTGCTTTTCACCTCCACACCTTCTTACTGGGTGGCGGCTGCTGGGTGTACCCACGTCCCCCCCTAGCTCCAACCTTGCCCCCTCCACGTACGGCTGCGTTGGCGCCGCTGCATAGGGGGCGCGACGGCGCTACTTGCTCGCAGCGCTGGCCGGCTCAATGGCAGTGCTGTGCCGACAGACCAACGCCGTGTGGGCGGCGTTCCTGTTGGGCGAGGCGGTGCTGGCGGAAGTGGGGATGGACTGGGCGCATGCACAGGCGCCGCGGCGGCTCCAAGGCGACGGCAACGGCGGCGGGCCGCGACGGCTTCCGGGAGGGGTGGCTAAAGGCCGTGGGCTGGTTCCGGAGCTGCTGCTAGCGATGAGCCGAATATGGCGGCAGCGCACCCAGCTGGCGGCGCGGCTGTGGCCGCTGCTGCTGCCGCCCGCCGGCTTTGCGGCGTTCCTCATCGCGAACCGAGGATCGGTCGTCCTCGGAGACAAGGAGGCGCATAGAGCCGTACGGCACGGTGCGCAGCTGTTGTACTTTGGCGGATGGACGGCGCTCATGTTGGGCCCGCAGTTGGTGCCGGGTGCGATGAGGTTGCTGTACGGCGCTGCTAGACGGCGGCCGCGGGCGGTGCTGCTGACGGCGGCAGCGGCGGTGGCTGCCACGGCGGCCGTGGGCCACGTGTCAACGTTGGTGCATCCTTACCTTCTCGCAGATAACCGGTAGGGCCTTACGCGGTTAGCCGGCTGTGTTCGTCCGATTTGACTGGCTTGGCCGTCATCCGCAGACACGCGAGCTCTGCTGCCGCCGCTGCCGCTGCCGCTGCTCCCCCCGGCGGTTCCCATCCCCATCTTTAGCTGGATAGGCCTCTCTTGGAGGGTCCCCCGAATGGTCACTATACACCTTGGCAGCATTCTTTTTACTACCCTCACCACCCTTATCTTACTACCTGATATTGTTGTTACTGCCCTCACTAGCTCACCTCTACCCTTACTACCCTTACTACCCCTACTACGCTACTCGCTCGCAGGCACTACGTGTTCTACTTGTGGCGCCGCCTGCTGGCCCGCAGCCCCGCCGCCAAGTACCTCCTGGCGCCGGCCTACGCGGCGGCATGGGCGCTGCTGCTGGCGGGGCTGCTCCGCCGGATGACCGTCCCATGGGTCGCCGGGCTGGTGGCTTGCCTGGTTGCACAACTGCTGCCGGCCTGGCTGCTGGAGCTCAGGTGGGTCACAGGGCAGCACCAGTCACTGATGATAATCTTACCACATGTGCATATAGCACAGCACGGCGCAGCAGCCCGCCCCCACCAACATTCGCCCTACAAGTTCCGATCCACTGTATCCACTGCCTAGTTCCATGCCGTTACGCCGTCTCCAATCCACAAATTACAACCCCTGGATTCCACCCATCACCCTTACCCAGGTACTTCACGCCCGGCTTGGTCCTCATCGCAACACGCTTGGAGCCCCCCGGCGGCCTTCAGGCCGGTGCCTTGCTGATGATGTACGGCACAATAAATGTGGTGACGATGTACATGTTTCTGTACCGCCCGTACCGCTTCGCGGATGGCAGCGTTGCGCGCTTTCTTTGGTGATTTGTTTGGAACTCGTTGGCGGGATGCAGCTTCTGGAGCTGCTGCTGCTGCTGCTGCTGCTTCGTCATCGACTTTTGAAGATCTGACCCAGGAGCACCCAGGGAAGCCAAGGAAACCTTCCTTGGGTTTTTTCTTAGCCATGGAAGTCAAAGAAGAGTGGGGACTGTTTCGCCGGGGCCAGTGCAGGGAGCGTGTCCTACCCGGTGGGGGGCCGTGCGCATTTCGTCGGATTGGTTTAGTGCCTGCCAACATGGTTGATCTTCCCGCCGTTGGCGGCATCATAACATTTGGGTATTTGTTTCCATCTTGAGTGGTCCTCCGCCTCGTCGTGCACCCTATCTGGGTTGCACGTGTGGGGCCATTGATGGGTACAATTGATTGATCTCGAGTACATGGCCTCGTCGTCGTTAGAGGCCCGGTGACTTGGTGCCCCCCGGGGTAGGGTGATCTGTTCCCTGGGTGGCCATCCGGGGGTGCGGTCATTCGGTGCTTATGCGGCTTGGGGCGGCGGTTGTCGCGATAGATTTTCAGGGAGGGAAGCGGGTCGCTCTGGGCTGTGGACGTTGCGTTTTCAACGGCAGGTCTTATATCCCGCAGGCTACCTGCATCTGCCGGAATGCCGGATTCAAGACGTCCACAGCGCCCATGTGAATGTATGTATGTCCCTCGAGCCCGTGTTTCCACCCATTGCTGCTGTCTAGTAATTTAGCACAGGATCTGAGCTCAGAGCGCGTGGGAGCCCATGCCATTCTCCGGCTCTCCGTACAGCTACAGAATGCTTAAAGGGCCTTATGTTCAGGGCCTTGTCTCGCGAACCCCAATGTGCGGTCTGCGCTGTTTCCTGCGGCGCCCTTGCCCAGTATAGAGAGCCTCGACTGCTCCCAGGCCTGATCTCGTACCCATAGGAAGCAGACGCGACGCGACGTCTTCCAGTGCCCTCAGCGATACGGATGTCATGATGGATGTAATGGTTAACTACCACGATGCTGAAATAGCCTCCCAGTTCTCCCTTACATTACGCGCAACAGTACCAATGATTTGAAGTTCGGGGTAAAGACAGCGTCTAGTTCCTTAAAGCCACGGCGGACCGCGCACTGCAGTACTGGGAACCCTGAGACGAGAACGCACACCTTTAACAGCAATGCAGCTCACCCCGAAGCCTGAGAGGTGTATGGTATGCTTCAGCAGCCCACCACTCAAGGGGGAAATAGGGGCCCTGTTGGCCCTCAAGAAGCGGTTCCAAAGAGAGGCTACTCCCTAAGGGTAACAGCGAGCCGCGGCTGAAAAAAAGGACATGCGCGACCGCAAGGCAGCCAGTAAGTAAAAGCAACACTGATGCGGCAAAGGATGTAACGATATCTTAATATGAAGCATAGCTTCATGTGGAGCCTCACACAAGAGGACGCCCGAAAAACGCGAAGAATGGTGTGTCTAAGATGGACACCTGACCACCGTTTTGAAGGCAAGCCCAGAGTCGTAAAACTCCTCAGATGTACCCAGAATGTTTACCAATGCTTCACAAATGGCCTGTTCTACGAGCATTGGTCCCGGTCCTCGGGATGCATCTGCTCGCATCGCAGCCGCCATCAATCTGTGGCCTCGTTCCATGGCGCTGACGGTGGCTAGGACCAACACATCCCAAACGTACTGTTAAATACCCGGCGGGGCAGACATCAGCCACACCTGCTGATGATGTACGCGAGCCTCACACGACCACGCTGCGGTAGCGCAAGAACCACCCAGGCATCTGGTGTTAGCCTTTAAGGCGACTGGTAAGACTCTAGGCATTATAGACAAGGCGGAAACGTGAAAGGATAGCGATAACCCTCTGCTTGCCCTGCCAACGCTGGATTCGACCTACGTCGCAAGCACCTACAACATGTACTCGGCTTTCTTGCCTTATCTGTTTCAATGTCAGATGGCCATTTTATGACGCAAGGCGACTTTTTGCACTTTGAGGTTGTCGGTTTTCCAGTTAATGGTAAGACTCACCAGCACCGCACAACACCATTTTCATGCAGGAATAGGATTTTCTCAACCAATATGACATAAGGTTACAAAGCCCGCCGATGGCTAAGTCTGCCAGGTCTGGGAGTTCTTAAGCTAAGGCCGCGAGAGCAGGCGGCAGGGTTCGCAGAGCGCTTATGGAACCTTGTGGTCTTTTTGTTTGCGTACGGATCAAATATTGATTTTAGCTTTGGAACCTTGGCGTATCCTTTTCACTGGAGAAATGGTGGCTGCATGTAAAGAAGCACTGCATTTATGGCATTGCCCTGGTTACCAAAAACACCATTTACTTATGAAGTCACTTAATGCAGTTAACTTGGGCAGCTTTACCCTATAAGTAATGAGTTCGTAGTTGCATTACGATAACTATCCACGACGCCCCTGGCTGGACAGAAACCAAAGAAACCCCGAGTAGGATAAAACAGTGGTTAGGAGTCGTGTCATTCTCAGCAGGCAGTTGGTGCTATAGTTTTTGAGGCAGTACGTTTACTATATGGTGTAAAGCACCAGCTGAGCAAAATTCGACTGGAGGCTAAATTATCCTGCGATACTTTCCGTCTTGCAATTACACTTTGTGCTCACGGCGTTATGTGTCGTAAGCTACGTTGCTCATTGCTCGACGTATCTGTCTGCTGGATAAGCACCTTCTTAGTCCTCCAACAATGCACAGGCGGCGTGCAGGCCTTACAGCTTACCAACGAACCGTTTTCGGTCTTTACTGCTGACACCCTAGTGCCCCAGCTGCACCACGGAAGGAGGCTTCTTGCAAACTCGTACAGCTATTGCACCTCGACCGCGTCCTCTTGTAATGCATGCGACACAAGTTTTTTTTCCATTGACAAGTGCTACGTGAGTAAAAGCTGTGTACCGATGCCTTGGCCAGCTTCCGCGGCCTGATTTGCTCACGTGACTTACCGCCACAATCGCAGACCGCAGACGCCCTGGGCTCGAACAGCGCAGTATGTCAATTACCTTATCCGGATGGCGAGGTTTCCTCGAGCTCTATGTGTTGGAGTCCATACGGCAGTACAACTGTGCCGGCGCCTGATGGTAATTCAACAGCCGCAGGAGAGCTGCTGGCTTGGCGAAGCTCCGACGGCCAAGTTCTGACTGCCACTTTAAAGCTCTCATGTAACTGGATGCTGGTTGCCGGTGCGCCACTGAACCTTTCCGTTCAGTACGGCAGCGGCGGTAACCTCACTCTGTCGTCCGTATACATGCCTACCAACAAATCAACCTGTTACTCGTTTCAGGTGTGGATGTATGTCTATGTGCCCTGTGAAGCAGGGTCTGCAGATGCGCCGGAGAGAAATGCCCTGTTGCATTCATCTCGAAGGTTCTCAACACGTTAGACCTCCGGAATCAGAACCTGATGCTAAGCACAGCTCCGTAGGCATCCGCCCAACGTACTGGATTGCACTCACACTGCTTTGCAAGCGCAAAAGCCCGCCGGGGAAAGCGGGGCGCAGTTTTGTATTATTGTAGGCACGCCGCTACGCAGCAAGTTGATAATCTAAGCATGCCCCGATGCGTCAGCTTGTACGCTTGGGAGATGCCATGGCCGTCCCTCGCTGTGCCGGGCTGCATGCTACTGGCGCCATGAGCACACACTTTTGACCTTTTCCTGATAGATTGAAGGTAGCCGGACGACTCGAAATTGCCGCAACATTTGCGACTCAGGATTTCAAACCGTAGCAGAAACGGATCTGTATCAAACAGTACCTTTTATCTGGACGATATATCTGCGCCTGGCACGGTGTACCCACGGTGTCCCATTCCCCATTCATGCATATACACAGGTGAACCTGACAGGACTGGATGCCAGCGGCTGTAGTCGACAAGTCATCAACATCACTCTGTCGTACACGATACAACGCTACCAGCTGCAGACGATTGCGGTCTTAGGGATTACATGCCTTAATGAATCAACACCTTACCAGGCAACACTCGTAACCGATCCCAATCGTGGGGCCAGAGTCCGCCATCTCCTCCACCGCCACCATCGCCGAGCCCACCGCCTATCCCAATCCTCCGCCATCTCCGCCATCTCCTCCACCGCCACCATCGCCGAGCCCACCGCCTAATCCCAATCCTCCGCCATCTCCGCCATCTCCTCCACCGCCACCATCGCCGAGCCCACCGCCTAATCCCAATCCTCCGCCATCTCCGCCATCTCCTCCACCGCCACCATCGCCCAGCCCACCGCCTAATCCCAATCCTCCGCCATCTCCGCCATCTCCTCCACCGCCACCATCGCCGAGCCCACCGCCTAATCCCAATCCTCCGCCATCTCCGCCACCTCCTCCACCGCCGCCATCGCCGAGCCCACCACCTAATCCCAATCCTCCGCCATCTCCGCCACCTCCTCCACCGCCACCATCGCCGAGCCCACCGCCTAATCCCAATCCTCCGCCATCTCCGCCATCTCCTCCACCGCCACCATCGCCGAGCCCACCGCCTGATCCCAATCCTCCGCCATCTCCTCTACCGCCGCCATCGCTCAGCTCCGAGCCCACCGCCTAATCCCAATCCTCCGCCATCTCCACCATCTCCTCCACCGCCACCATCGCCTAGCCCACCGCCGTAATCCCAATCCTCCGCCATCTCCACCATCTCCGCCACCGCCACCATCGCCTAGCCCACCGCCGTAATCCCAATCCTTCGCCACCGCCACCGCCACCATCGCCTAGCCCACCGCCTAATCCCAATCCTCCTCCAACTCCTCCATCGCCACCATCGCCTACAGCTCCGAATACCACAACACTTGTCACGTTTAATGAAGAAATCGACGCTGAGTCCTTCCGGGCGGCAGTCATGAGCCAGCCTGACTTGCTGACTTGTTTCGTTATCGCCGAAGTACTATCGTACGAGCTGTATGTGCCGTACCGGTTACTACTGGCGCCGGACACTGACACCGCGTCGCGGCCAGGTTGCAGTACGCTGCAGGCGTCGTACAGTGCCTCCATTACGTCAATTCCGGGTTGGAATGACTCCCAAGTCAGCGTCTCTTGCAACTACGACTCTCAGGCTGGCAGTAGCACTTTCAGTCCCACCACATTTCCCCTCCTGTCTCAGCCCGTCGTTGCACCTCCTTCGGATCAATGGGGCAGTAGCAGCGGCGGAATCAACGCCAATGCACTCTTGTCGTGCAGCTCGGCGTCCGGTTGGGTCAACATAACGGTGCAGCTGACTGCGGCATCCTGGAACAGCTCAGGGGGCTTGTCAGGGTCTGCCGGGGTGCTGTCGCTGCTGGAGGCCGCGCTGCAGAGCACAGCTGGGTCCCCTGTCGGGTGAGTGAGCATGAGCATGAGCACGTGCGGACACTTCTTGTGACGGCGGCACCGGAGGCCATGGCTCCTCCTCCTCCTCCGTGTACATGGCCCTAGGAGACCGATGTGCTGCAGCTGCTTAGCTGTGGGCATGCGTGGTGCAGTAGTTTTACCATAACGGGCGGCTTGACAATTCCAAGGTGCTCGTTGCGGGCTCTATGGGGACTTCTTTTGGGGATCCATTTTAAGAAGCGTTGGGTGGGGTTTAACGGCGTATGTATGTATGCAGGTTGTGCGGCTCTTCAGCCCCACGGCGCGCTGCCCGGATAACCACCACAGCGGCGATTGTGCTGCTGCCCTCAGACCCCGCTGCCGGGCTCTGCGGACCCCTGGGGGCGGCCACATTGCTGCGGATACAAGAGGTGAGAGCCGTCACAGTGCTTTATAACTGTCGTACCTGATGATTGCTGTCGTACCTGGCTGGATGCTGAATGACTGGAAATATGGCTCTCTGAAGTGAGCAGAGGACCGCCGGGTGCGGGGGGGATTTGTTTGGGCTGCGGGTGATGGCTGTTGGGCTGTTGGGTGTGTGCGGTGTGCGGGTTTCAGAGCGCTGTAGTACGGTGCGCGTGCAGGTGCGTACGACACTGTACAACAGGATTATCACTTGCGTCAGTTCGCCTTGCTCTGCCTGAACGTGTCATGAACACAGCAGTGGGCGGTGGTGCTGTTTGCCGGGTCGTTGTGCTCCCCCCCTGCGTTGTGCTCCCCAAACAACAAGACTGTTTAGCGCCTTTAAGTACACTAGTACTCAACACGACTGAGTTGGAGCGCATGGAGCTTCCACCACATAGCTGCGATGCAGTTAAGCACGTGAACCTGTGCTCGCACTGTGTCGTACTAGCAAGAGGTAGGTCCCGAACCCTGTTGTGTGAGCACGCATGTCTTTGCTGGACTCACGCTCGCTAGCGGGGCACTTGGGGAGCACATATGCATGTTCCCCGCTGCGCCGGCGCCAGTGCCTACCCTTGCCCTTACCGCTACACACCTATACCCCTGCCCCTGCCTCCGTAGGCTGTGCTATCAGCGCGGCTTCCATCACCAGCGACACCGGCGCTTCTCCTCGACCCGCGGCCTCCGCCGCTACCTCCAGCAACCGCCCTGCCAGATCCGCCAGGGGGCCGAGGCCAGCTGGCTACAGATCTTGTTCCGCCACCACCGCAGGCGCCGGGGGGGGCCGCCGCTGCCGCTGCCGCTGGGGCTGTTTCTAGAAGCTCCAAGATCGCCCCCTGGGTCTGGGTTGTGGTGGCCATCGGGGTGATCCTTTTGTTCACGGGCTGCTTCGTGCTCGGTACGGCAGGCCGCCGGTTCACATCCCGTGCTCGGTACCGCGAGGACCACGCCGTCACTGCGGCTCAGGCGCGCGCGGCTGTACTTCAGGGTAACACTGTGGTGGCGCTGCCGGCGCTGGACCCCGCAGACCGGGAGGCGGCACTTGCAGCCGCGGCGGCGGACGCAGCTGCCGCGGCGACGATGGCGGTGTCTCCACCGGTGGAGCAAACAGACCCGGGGCGCTCGCCCGAACTCAGTGATATCAGAGATGTCAGCATCCGCATCAGCCGACGGCTCAGCGCCAACCTAGGACTCCGCAGCGATAGCCGGCAGGGCAGCCGGCTCATCAAGGGAGGTGCCGATAGCGCTGGCGCTGGTGCCACAGTTGTCGCCGCCTCCGTCGCCGCCATCCCTGGATCCCCCTTGCGGCAGCACACCACGTCCCCGCCATCGGTCTTCCCGTCCGTCGCACGCGGCTCCGTGTCAGGCGCAATTTCCGGCCCCGCCGGGGCCCTTTCGCCTCTTGGCGGCGGCGGCGGCGGCAGTGATGCAAGCGCACGGTTGAGCGTTGCCGCGGCGGCGAATGGCTCCGAAGTACCCAGAGCCCCAATGGACATAGAGCCGCCGGGACTCAGCAGCGGCGGCGGCAACAGCAGTGCTACGTACGGCATCGATAGCGGTGGTGTTGTCGTTGCTGACATCCTGCGGTCGCGAGGCAGCATCGAAGTTCCCAGCGGCGGTGGCGGTGGCGATACTGCATCGGCAAGGCCACATGGCCGCCGTTCTAGCATCCTAGGGAATGCCCCTCGCAGCCTGGCCGCCACCGCTGCAGCCGCCGCCACCGCCCCTGGCGCCTCTGCACGCAACCGAATCCGCCGCCGCAGTAGCGTGCCTCTGCTGCTCGGAAGCGACATCCTCGCGATGCACAGCGCTGGCGGCGGCGGCGGCGGCGGCGGTGGTGGTAGTGGAGAGGACCGGCTGGGTGCATTCGCGGCGAGGCTGTTCTCATCCTCTGGAAAAGCTCCGGCGGTCCCAGCCGGCGGCGCCGCCGCGGGCGCCGAAGCAGCCATGATAGCGCCAGGTCAAAGGCCTGCCACCACATCAGCAGTAGGGCCGTTGCGAAACGCGGGCCCCGCGTCAGGCCCCGCCGCCTTTGTGTTCCGCCGCGGCTCCGTCGACACGGGGGACGTAGCAATAGCCACCGCCGCTGCCCCCGGCGGCAGCGGGGCCGCCGCTACCGCCACCACCGCCGCCAGTGGCCCCCTAATCCTCAGCAGCTCCCGCTCCGCCTTCCTCAACCTCGCGGGGCTACGGAGCGAAGGTTCCAGACAGTCTCTACTGGGCCGTGGAGGTTCACGACCATCCAATAGGGTCCCGGCGACGCCGCCAGAAGGCTCATCCACCGGGTCATCGGCGCCGCTGCCAACTCCGCAGCAGAAGCGGCCTCCAGCCCTGCAGATCCCCAACCAGCTCACGGTCGCAGGCAACACAACCAGAGTGGCGTGGGTTGGACAGCTGACGCCTCCGCCAGTGGCGGGAAAGGGCGGCGGTGTGGCCGCTGCCGCCGGTAGTGCTGATGAACCTGGTGCCGCACCGCGGCCGATGCCGAACTGGACGGCCCCGAAGGAGAGCTCCCCGCTGCCGAGTCCGCGAAGTCGCGACGTCATGTCGGCCTCGATGTCGCGAGACGTGCACAGCAGCCCACTCACGCGCACGAACATGCGATCGCACGGGACCGGGACGGCGGTTGGCGGTTGGTCAGGAGCTAGTGCCGCCACTGGCTGCGTGCCACCTGGTGCGACTCAAACCGCTGTCACCCTAACCAAGACGGGCGCAGACGCCGACGCCGACGAGCAGCAGCAAGAGCGGAGTGAATTGGCGCGGCGTAACGGTTGGCGGTTGAGCGGCGAGACTTTGCGGTGGAGTGCGGGGCTTCCACGCAGCAGCACCCTGGGCATCGCCCCCGCCAGCGATGGCACCGTACGGACCCTGTTCCATAGCAGCAGCTTCATGAAAATGTCGTCGGCTGTACGGAATGAGCCAGGCGGGGCCCTGCAGGATAGCGCCCGGGTCCCCGCTGGGTCCCCCATCCAACCTGCCCGTTCATTCACGTCCGCGGCGGCGGCAGCCGCCGCTACAGCGGCGGCGGCGGCAGCCGCCTTGGAGGCCGTCTTTACGGTGGAGGATTCGAACCCTGTCGACACCGCCCACGCGACCGTGCAGGCTGGGCGCACCCTTTGCCGGGGCAGCGGCAGCCGACCGGCATCCCCGGCGGGTCCAACACCCGGCGAACGGGGCAGCGGCAACTCCGAAAGTCACAACAAAGCCGCGGACGGCTCTCAAGTCCAACAACTCAGATCGCATCCGGCAAGGTCCCAGCCGATGCTGCGCGCTGCTGTGTCTCGTCTTCGACAGCTTTCCTTCGGTCCTGGCAACAGCCCCGACATTAGCATCTCCCCTGACCCACGGGTCACAGGTCAGGTTGATCGTGACGGGCCCAGCCCCCGCGCGTACCCGGCATCCCTCCCCACGCCCGATGACGACGGCGATGATAGCGCACCTTCGGTCCCAAGGGGACACAACGTCATGGTCGCCGGCGCTCCGTTTGCAAAGGAACGTGTGGCGCAGGTGCGCATTACGACACGTCAGCCGCTGGAAGAGTCCGCCTCCGCTGCCTCTACCGCCGGTTCGGGACCTTCGGACAGCAGCTACAGTCCAGCATCCCCACTTATTCCGGAGCTGCGGAGCGGTGCGTTACCGGTAACGCCGCGATCACCAAACTCAACACGCTTGGCATCGTTAGTGCCATTAACGATGGAAAGCCAGCATCGTACGGAGGACGAGCCGCCGCCGCCGCCGCGCAACCCAACCGCCGCCGCCGCTACAGCTGCCGCAGCTGTTCCTGACGGCCGCGCTGCTGATGGTAGCAAGTCCACGCCCCGCGTAGTGCGGGTGGGGCCGTTGGTTGCAACTGCCGCAACCGCCACCTCGAATGCGACCGCCGTGACCGGTGAGGATGAGACTGCGGACCCTGGGTTGCTGGACACCTTCCTGCCCCCACCGCCGCCCAGCACCGTCCTGCAGACCCTGAACACCATATCAGACACCAACGACGTCACGCGGCAAAGCCTCTCCGTCGGCACCCTGTTTGAGCGAACCGAACGCGTGGCGGCGGCGGACGCCAGCCTAGAAACTCACATGTCGCCCAACGCCTCCGTCACCGAGGACGCACGGATTGCTGCTGCCGCTGCGGCCGTGTTGGCCGCTGCCGCCGCCATTGGCGGCAACGACGGCAGCGGTCCGTACCGTGTGCAAGTCGTACGTAGGGCCCAGCCACGTGAGTTGGGCCCAGGGGCCACGTCAGCGCAGCGTGACCTGATTATGGATAGCAACCCTGGCAAGGCTGTGCCTGCCTCCTCCGGCGGCGGCCTGCCGGCCATGCAGGACAATCCCATGGCTGGGGATACATTGACGAACACCTTCGCACTGCTGAGCTTTAATAATTTACCGATCGCTGGCGGCGGTGGCGGCGGCACTGACGATGGCAATGGCGGCGGCGGTGGCGGCGGCGCTGACGATGGCAATGGTGGCGGCGGTGGCAGCGGCGCTGACGGTGGTAATGGTGGCGGCGGTGGCGGCGGTGGCGGCGTCGCTGACGATGGCAATGGTGGCGGCGGTGGCGGCGCTGTTGACCCCACCGTTGCGGCCCAGCCGGACGAACAGCCGCAGCACAACCAGTCCCCGTCACCGCAGCAGCTGCCGCAGCCGTCGCCCGCATGGGTGCCGACTTCTACGACGACCGCAGAGCCGCCGCTGCCGCCGCTGCTGTTGCCCGCCTCGGGGACACAGCCCCGTCCAGGCAGCGCCTGGCCGAACGGGATGAAGGGAAAGGAGCCGCCTTACGAGGTTCCCGCGCGCCTGCATGCCCCACCTAACGATCAAGATCTCCGGGACCATTCAAAGACAGCGCCGTCAGCGGCGGCTGTCTTTGCCGACAGACCGAACGCAGGCACAGCTGCCGACGGAGCACCGTCCAGGCCCAGTTCTGGGCGCGTGAGGCCTGGAGCCCTTCCTCTGCGCTTCGAGATTCCTGCAGCGCTGCTGGGATCTGTTGCGGATGCGCAGGAGGACCCTGCGGCGCAGAGCACTGGCGGCGCCGACGGTGCCGACGGTGCCTCCGACAAGGGCCGCACCCGCCCAGGCTGGCGGCAGCTGGTACTGCAAGCCGCTGCGGGGGAGCTGCGCGCGGGTAGTGCAGCAAAGGGGACGGAAGATAGCACCTAGTTGAAGCACGACATACGTACATACGGGTGGACAGGCAAAAGGGTGGAACATGGCGCAGGCTTTGGTACCTTTGATACCGCCGTTTGGCGATAGTTGTGCATATATTCGTTATTGCGGATTTAGGCTACATATGCCGTTGGCGTTGGCGGTTGGCGGTGGCGACACTGGCTTATCAATCATCCGGTGCCCTAAGGGGCTGGATCTTAGCGATGTCCGTATCGTTGAGCACGGAGGAGCCTCCGACTGAAATCTCAATCCTAATTGCTTTGAAACTGTCAATCAGCCCTAGCTTCTTGCGCTGTCGAAACTTCAAACTTGAACATGAAAGCGAATATGTATAACTCAATCCGTTGGCTGGTTGCGGACTGTACGGATAAGTGGCTCATAGGAAATTGCCAAATTGTATCGTATGCCAACGGTTGGCAGGCCTGGCAGACTCCCCTCTTGGTTAGGTGGCCACCGGAATTGTCGGTTGGGAAAGGGTGTTGGGTTGCTCAAAAAGGGCATTCCAGTACGCGCGTGTGTGTGGGGGGGGTGTGGACCAGGGAAGGCGGGGGTATTTGGTAGTAACCAAGGTTAATAGCATTATCATGCATACTTATAATAATTTGTCAACCGCTTGGCTTTATGGCTATATGCTTTAACCACTTTATGGGTTTATGGACTTTATACCGGCCGCGATTATAAATTCTTTGGATAAACACTTCATTAGGATCAATTCATGCTATCCACACGTCCCACACCAAGAATTGGGCTTGTGAGAGTGAATACTTTAACCTCTGATAACGTATTAATTGCCCTGAGGCGCCTTTCGCGCGTGCAGTTGCTATTGTCGAGGTTGCGCGTTGGCTACGTCGTTACCGGAAAGATAACCCGTACAGCATGAGCATGTGGAGTTTGCTAAAGTGTTTTGGCGTGTGGGGCACGTAGCGCGTGAATGTTTGTGGTATTGCCTGACAAGCCCCTTAGCAGGCCAGGGGCATGATTCCTCTTTGATCACCGGCGGCCCCCCTTAAGATGTCCGAAGAAAATTCCCTTGTTTAGTGTTGATAATTTTGTTGCAGGCCCTGAGCAGTGGTGGGAAAGTGGTTAGCTCTGGTAAATTGGTTACGGAGTCAAAATGTCCTAAGCCTTCAAGGCCTTTTCAATTTTTATTCATCAATTGCATCAGGTTCCTATGCTCTGGGCACTTTTGGCTGCTCACACGGACTTTGTTAGGCACACTATCGTGTTGCTTCTGTGCCATGTGTCACATCGTGCGGTGCTCCAGATTTCGCCTTATAATTATGCTTTGTGCTGAGAAGTGTCAAGGAGACCATTCAACATGCTTAACGAATGGTCTCCTTAACACTTCGCAGCAATAGTAGCGATTAAAGTGTTTTCCGCTGTCGTGCGCTGTCGTCGGGGCTGGCGGCTTTTTCCGTTGGAACACCCGTGCGCTTGGCGTTGCTCGTGTCATTCTGTCTTAGACTGTGCATGTTGGTGCAGGTTCAAACGAAGCCTGTGCACATCCCTATTCCCTCACTCGGGAGACCTCGCCCGCCTCCACGTCCGTCCTCATCTTAGTTGTTGTCGGCAACGTGCGAATGACCCGATCCGCACTAAATCCCCACTTGCCTATATCTTTGAAAGGTGCTGCAGAGCATATTCATAAATACAGTAGTTGAATCCATTCTGTGTAAAGCGACACCCATATCCCCGCACAAATCTGTAACTTCCCACAATAGCGCGGCTCCGAAACCGACTATTGAAGGCCGCTGTCGCCCACAGTACCCCTAACGCACTACCCTTCACTCCTCATGCGCTTTGCCACCTTTCCCATGAGCACAAACTCCTGACTTTTAGACCTCCACCACAATTCGCTACACTCAGTACAGCATCGGGTGACCGTAACACACTCAGCAACCCCTCAAGAACATCTGTCATGCCCCAACATACGCACAGATGCATGCACGCCGGCATCAGGCCGCGACGCGGGTTGGAAGCTCGACTTCCCCTTCCACGATGAGCCGACAAACCCGCCACACAAACCCTGGGTCGTTGCTCGCCTGGGTACCGCACCCATGTATTTGCATACTGTTACAGAATTGGAACAGTAAACAATACGCAGATCCGGAACGTGTACAGAGCAGCATTATCCCGCCTCTGAACCCACCATCCTGCACACACCAGTCGGATCGTGTCAGGACAACCCAGACATGCGATGATGTTGTCACAACACAAGTGAACAACACCCCACGACGTCCGTACAGTCACGCAAAGTGTATCCCTGCCTCGTTGAACAGCGCCAGAAGCTGCAGGAACTCCTCCTGGGTCATCTTGCTGCTGCGGTTGGTGTCCAGACCGTTGTCGGTTAGCACCTGACGGTTGGGTATCGTGCGCGCATGGCGGAAGGGAATATGGATGTTGCTGGTAGGGCGTGGGTGAGTGAGTAGTTAGGAAAGAGCCATTCCCACATCAGGTGCAAAGCGAGAGGCGTCCTGCACAGACACCCGTAACACCGGGGGCACCACAAGGCTAACGAGAGAGCCGCAGAGGCAAAGTGGAAAACTCGCCTTCATGACCAGCTCCTTGAACTCTGGGCTGACCCGGCCACCGCCCTTTCGCCCGCCTCCGTTCTTGCCGCGCGCCGACGGGCCGCCGTCAACCGTCATTGCGTCATCATCGCCCATCTCATCATCACCCATCTCGTCATCCCCGTCATGGTCCATGGCGTCGTCATCGGCCGCACCGCCAAGGCTCTGAATGCCGCCGCCGCCGCCGCTAGCGCCGCCAGCTCCGGCTACGCCGCCGCCAGCGCCTTGCAGAGCTTGATATGTCCGGTAGTTAGCTTCCAGCGCCTGGAGGGCATTAGTCTGCCTGAAGATAGCACCTGCGGACGAAGCGCAGCGGCGCAGGCGTACCGTTGTGGGCTGATCAGTTGCCGTGCGATAGCCGTCGGTGCAGCGGTCCGGAGGAGCATGGTTCCCACGGTGGCATCGAGATCGAGGCGACTTGTGCGGCCCCAGGGAAACGGGCCCAAGGCACCCCGCCCAAGCCATTTCCAGGTCCGAACCCCCACTCTGAGAGTACTGCCAGGGACGGCAACTCGTAGATCAGCAAGTCAGTCAGGGGGGTAAGCACGTGGGAGTGAAGGAAACACACCGGGCGAGGGCTCAGGCGCGGCATAACAGCAGGTACGGAGCAGATACTCCTCGGAGACGCATAAGCCGCAGAGGAGGCTGAGGTTAGAACACAACAGAACACAACACAACCCTATTCCATTCCCGTAACCAGTAAGTATCGGCTCAAAACGGCGAGAGGGTTTGGGGACAGGAGAGCAGCTAGGCAACTCAGCTAGGCCAGTTGCACCTGGTCACCGACCCACCTAGCGTCTTGTTCTTCCTGCTGAAGCACAGGCGCACCAGCCCATCCCACTCCAGGAAATTGACGGGCGGAGGCGGGTGGCGTGGCTCGATTCGCACGACGGACGAGTCGACTTTGGGGGGCGGCCGGAAATTGTTCTTACCCACCTGCGGGAGAACAGGACCCACCAGGGGTCGATTGGGTCAAACTTATTGACTGGTGCAGTTCCTTCTTCATTGCTTCGTGCGAGACTGCCATCCGACTTGGGACTGCCGCCGCCGCCGCCGCCGCCACAGTCGCCAGCAGCAGCAGCCGTCAGCACACACCCGTCCCTGACATTTGATAGCAGGCCGTCGTCACTGCCCCTCCAACATCGCCCCCGGCGGAACCCCCCTGCCGCACGTTCCCACACCACGCAGCAACTTACCTTCAGCAGGTGGCTCACACGCGCCAGGAGCTGCGTATTAACTGCCAGCCGACTGTAGAGCTGATCGCCAGGCTTGGCCACCAGCCGCATCGCAAACTCGTGCTGGTACATAATGACGGCAGCCCGGAAGGCAGGTCGATGCGCCAGCAACTTGAAGGTCAGCGGCGAGGAGATGTTGTACGGAATATTGGCAACGCACAGATCAAAGTACGGCAACTCCACGCGCATGAAGTCGCCGTGGATGATCTGGAGAGGGCGCGGGGGGGTATGATTGTGGGTAAGGAGTGGGTGCGGGGCGAAGAGGGGCAAGACGCGCAGGCGTTAGAGCTCACAACACAGCTGGGGAGAATGGGGAGTCCATCCTTCCGGTTAACACCTAGCAGACATGATCGGGTTCGCGGCATTTGTGTCCGCGGCACTTGTGCAGAAAAATTCAAACATTAGGTGAGTTGCAGGGATGATGGCTGCAGTGCAGTGCGAGGCCGTGCAAAACCATGCCAGGCAGAACGGAAGCAGGAAAAGAGCAGGAGCAGGAGCAGGAACAGCCCCGCCTGGCTGGCAACTAGGCTGACCGGGCAGGAAGTGCCTCTGCCTCCACATAAGGCCGCCAAGATTAAACCGCACCCCAACACACGGCGCACGGCCGCATCAAGGTTGGCCCTCTTTAGCAATTTCATGCGTTTGCATCATGGAGTGGAGTAAAGGCCTAAGCTATGCTCCACCCATTGACGCGGCCACCAAACAAACATCGCTCGGGCAGGCCCCGAGTTGTAAACTGCGAGCCAGAGCCGCCCCGCACAGCGCCGCCCCGCCTGAGGGCCTCCGTCCACCTGATTTGGGCCACTACTCAAGCAGTTCTACCCACCTGCAGATTGTTAGCATAGGCGGTACCCTGAACACGGCGCTGAAGCTCCAGAACCTGCCAGGGGAAGCGGGGCGGGGCGGGGCAGGGGGCCCAGGCGAGCCTCCAATTGCTTCGGGGCTTGTCCTTGGATAATGTCACGTGGAAAGTGCAGAGGAGCGCCATGGAGGCGGTAATCGTAGTGCAGCGGTACTCCCAAACTCCGTGGAAGGGCTACCTACACAGACGGTGCTGTACTAGGCGGTGCTGTTAAGTCATGACTCGGCTGAGCCATTCCCGTGTCAACGCCCTGTCCGCCAAAGCAGGGGACTCCTAGTGCACACGCCTCAGCTTTACAAGTCCCGTGCGAATATCTGCAACTTGCCGCCCGCTGGATTCTGTTTTCCTTGCAATCGATCAGCGCATGCCGAGCAGAGGACCATGAGCCCCGGCCCCATTCGAATGCGCCTGTAGGCGTAGCCCCACGCGTGCATGTGTTTAATAATTACGTGCTGCTGCGAGAGCACTTGGAGTGTGCTCGTCGCGACGAAGGTGGGGACGTCGTGTCAAGGTGGCTGCAACGGTACGGTCAACACCACCCAACCCAAGCCCAACGCGACGCACCATGCGTGGGTCCAGCTCAATCGCAATAACCTTTTTTGCTTTCTCGAGCAGCTTGACTGTAAGGTTACCCGTACCAGGACCTATTTCTAATACCACATCAGTGCTCTTCACGCCCGCCTTATCAACGATGGCTTGCACGACCAGTGGGTTCTTCAAGATATGCTGGCCTTTGCTCTTATGGAACTCAAGACCTGCGCAACGCGTAAAGCCCCCGGTAAGTATGCGCCGCGTCTCACAGAGCCGCCGTTGCGCCGTCGCTCTCGGGTCCATCCCTACGACTAGGCGTCTTGCAACGCACCGGAAACGCCAGTATTTCCCTCCTTGCGATTTGTCTTCTTCTGTATGCCACCCGCCACCCGAAGCCCATCTTTATTTTTGCCCTTCTCGGGCATTGTGTCGGTTATCAACGCAGCTGAGTTAAAGACGATGTTTTCATAGTTCCTAACCTCCACACGTCATGTCTCTTGAGGTTGGGCTACAGATAGTCATCGGCTAGCGGCTTAGGTCTCAAGCATGCGAACCTTAAGTGGATTGACGTTAACAGCTTGGTCAAAACATTACGTTTCATGAACATGTGAGCCGTATTGTGTATGTTTGATCATTTTACGATTGTGTTCGGCAAGCTTACTGAGAGCGTCTCCTCAACTTCGCGCTCGCCGTACGGCACCATCATTCTTATTGCGAGGTTAATGCTCCTAGGTTCGCTAGGTAATGTAGCAAAAGACAGTGTTTTACATACAGGCAAGGCAAAACACCTGTGTGCAGCATTAAGAATGGAGCTCGTGACAGGTGTTGTCCTCGCTGTGGTATTCATTTTACTAGCGCTCATAATTCGAAGCTCTCGTAGCCCCAAGCCCTTGCCGCCATCCAAGTATGAATTGGGCGATGTGACTCTAGAGGCCCTTAGGTTCTACTCTGGCTACGACTGGAGCAGGCCACCCCTGGTCGCCGTCCGTGGCAAGGTATACGACGTTAGCAACAAATATGATGTTTACGGTCCAGGTAAGGACAGGGCTCGTGGCGAACTCTTTCCCGCGCTTCCCGGCGTAACGCTGTCGGCTGTGAGGTCGTGCTAGTTCCTCGGTTAGGGATGTATTTGCACGGGGGATCTTGAATTGCTTGATGTGGCAAATATTTTGCTATATTGAGAGGCATCCTGCATCGCCAACGCCCGTCACCCCGCCGTCTTAGGCTCCAATTTTACCCCCCCCCCCCGGCATCCAATGCACCTGTCCAAGTACATCTGTGCACGAATCTTTCACTACACAGACCGAGGGACTACACCCCAACCGGTCTCCCCTGACCTAGCTACGTTGCCGTGCTACTTGCTCCTGCCTCTCCGGATGCTTATTCTCTCGTGTGGTTAACCGGCTCCATGCCATATGATGTGATTTCCGCGGGGAACTGCCGCAGCTTGTAATCCGGAATAAGTACTTCACTCCTGGAACCCGCCAGGGACAGCTGCCCCCTACTTTCGGCGCGGGTCCTTTCCGTAACCCAGCACGACGTCTTCCTCCCTGTCCAACGCTGCTGCGGTCCCTCGGTTTGCAGGCAAGCCACAGAACATGTACGCGGGCCGGGAAGTGGCGCGCGCCCTGGCCCTAGGTTCCACTGATGAAAAGGACTTTACGGACGACCTGGAGGGGCTCAGTGAGGAACAGCTGCAGCGACTAGAGCAGGCGGTTCAGGACTTCGAGCGCCTGCACGACCACGTGGGTCAGGTGAGAGGCGACTCCTGGGCCGGAGTGCCAGAGGGGCCGGGGGCGCGTTTAGTGCGTTTTTAGCGATCTGAGCTGCGAGGAGGAAATGGCGGTTGGAGGATGTGGTGCGGCGCAGGAATGCAGTTTGTGTCGGGAACGGGGTGACGAGAACAGTGGCGAGATAGAAAGGAAGGGTAGACCAGCACCCCCGGGAAGTTGTCCAGGGGTGCAAGATGTTTCCTGTCGTGGCGAGGAGGGGGTCAGGCAACGTGCGTTGCCTGCATCACGGGAGAGATGTTTATAGCTCCAGAAAAGGGAAAGAAAGGAATGATTGCTCCTTGGCTAGGTTGGCGAAGGCTTGAGGATTGTGGCGAGTGGTCCCGGTGGCTGCGTTTGGCGTGCTGATTTCCGCATGCGGGGTCTTCTTCTTGGCCATACTTGCACAACGCTTTCAAGCATCTCTCCCTCAGCGTCTTTCAAACATCCCCCCATCCTTGCAGCCTTGCAGCCTGGACCTCTGAATGTCGTGCCCCCTGGGACCCCTGTCCCTGTCCCTTCCTAACACCCTGCGGTGCCCGGGCGGTCCGCCCCCCAGGTGGTTCCAATGCGCGACTTCACAGCGGGGGAGCTGGCTCGGCACGACGGCTCGGACAAGTCGTTGCCGCTGTACCTGTCCATCAAGGGCGTGGTGTACGACATCACGAAGGGGAAGGACTACTACGGGCCGGACGGTGAGCCACCATCCTTCCTCGGCATGTTGGCGGGTCGTGTGTCCTTTTTCGGCGGGTGGCCATTCATGTAGATCGGTATCGCCGGTCGCATGATGATGCGCTCAGGTCCCATCGGGAGACCGGATGGGGTGCAACCGGGACAAAAACACGAATGGACCAACCTGACAACCCTCCCATGGCTGTGGTCTGGATCGCCGCTGATGGGTACATTCAACACCATATGAGGAGCAGCAACAGCGACCAATGCATGGCTTGCGGATCTCACTGGCCACGCTTTCCCAGCAGCAAAAGCGTGTGCATAGAAGAGCGCGCTTAGAGCTTAGCACTGCACTGCAGCAGCAGAGGAGGCTATCTCGGGGGCGCCGGCGGTTGAGGCTGGCTCGTCAAGATCATCATCAATGTCCAGCTCGGCCATCCCTGAGGTGCCTACCTGTGCCTCCGCGCAGCTCACTTTACGACGCACGACCATTCTCCGGCTCTTCTGCTGCGCCGCCTGCACCAGTCGATGATTTCCCTCCTTCCCGCCCACTACCGTTTTCCTCCTCCGTGCCCTGTGTGTCGCACCTCCGGACCCCTGGCCAAGAAGCCTAACTCATTTTATTTATAATCATTTCGTTATGTCAATATTATACAATTTCTAACAAAAGGATCAAAGATCTGGAACATGTTTTTGACTCGTTGACACTCTTCGCCAAACCGCTCCTCAGGCGTGTACCCCTTCGCCGGCAAGGAAGTGGCCCGGGCCTTTGCGCTCTTCTCCACTGAGGAAACGGACTGCAATGACAACCTGGAAGGACTGTCGTACACCGAGCTAGAGAACCTGCGCGACTGGACTGCCAGGTTCAACTCCAAGTACCCAATTATTGGGCGGCTGGTGGCGACAAAGCAGAGCTGAGGAGGGAATCAAGCTCAAGTTGTGTTCTCGTTGCCGGGTGGTTGTCGAGACGGAGGTTGTCAAGACTTGGCATATGGGTTGAGACCACCTTGGTCCCAGTTGGGAGTACGCAGGTGTGGTGGCGCTTGCTTCGTGAGGTTGTGAATTGGGTTGCTGACTTAGGGTTGCAGCTGTGTGCGAAGGTTGTATTCCCGCGTGTGTGGGAGGAGCGACCTGATATGGAGGGAAGAGGGAAAAGATGGACGGGGTTCTTACCTTACTGACTATCTCGATATGAGGTGCGGGAAGCCGGCCCCGAACCGTGTACCAAGTCGATAGCCCAATTGAGACACTGCAATGTCCGGAGTTTTTGAGTCCCAAAGGTCTTTAAGGTCAAATTTCGGAGCTGGTTGATGGCTGCTCTCATGTTTTGTGCTCGGAGGACACACGGCAATAGGAGTGGCCGTGGGCCTTATCGTGCTGATAGCACGTGCAGCACATGTTTAAGTTGGACGCGTGGTTGGGATTGAGGTGCTGCGAGGACGGAGGCGGCGCGGTGCCTTTTCTGAGTTTGGGTTGCTGCAGCAGTTTGGTGTATTCATGGGCATGGCTTGAATGTTGTATTGGAATCTGTCCATGTACGGCGTGGAGTCTGAAACATGGCACCGGCCATATCCCAGTTTGCATGTTTGGTTGCATCCGCTACATTTTCTCGTCACGGTCATGTCTTTAATAATTTGTAGCTATGGGTCAGGGGCCTAGACGGTCCCCCCTTCCTCAAGATGTGTCCTCCCTATGGTTGACAGCTTTGCTTCCCTTTGGGATGTATGTACGAACTGAAGTCGTGGTGAGGCTACCAGATCGAACCTGCAGAATGGGCCTGAAAGCCAGAAGCAGAGGTTTCAACGCATTCGAGGGTGCCACGGTAGCCCTGCCGTGTGACGACGCACTCGAAGCACGTTAGGCTGCTAAGAACAGTGGGCGACGCCACCATTCCATTAAAGACGGACGCATATAGAGAGAAGGACAAAAGCACGATAATCTAGAGATCATTAGATCCTTAATGTTTAAGACTTAATCCAACAGAATCAGTTAAATTATGCCGCATGCTATGAGCGCTACATGAACTCAAACCAAGGCATACATAAACCAGATTGCCGTACCGTTTTGCGATGAAATGGGGACAGCTTTCCAAAATCAAGTGCCTTTGCCACAGCTATTAGCCTCTGTTTGTGCTCTTTATATAAGCGATGCTGAACTATAAAGCGAGCACTGCACAGACGGCCGGCAAGGCCACCGGCCGGTGCCAAAAAGCCGTGCCGCATGTGCCCATCAGTAAGGGTAGCCTTCGTTCCTGCAGCGCGGCACCTTTTAGCGGCATCAACATTAAGGTAGGCTAGCGTAAATGTACCGCTTCATCGCTAGTCATGTGAACCGCAGTCGATTGCCAAAATAAGTATGAAACGATGCAAGGTTTTAGTTATCATAGCTAAATAGCTTGCAGACATGCAGGTTTACTGAACTCTTGCCTGAGAGTGCGCTTGTGCCTTTGCTTGGCGAATCTGCTGCTGTTCCTTTCGTCCATTTGCTCACCTACAAGGCGGCATCGGCAGCATCTGCATGGGGATTTCGTAGCAATGGCCGTGTGCCTTGCCGCGTTGCCGCAAGCACTGCGCCAGCGGAGGACTTCCGCAAGCGCGACCCCAAGGACGTGCGCGTGTTAGTGGTGGGCCCCACAGGTTACATCGGCAAGTTCGTGGTGAAGGAGCTTGTGAAGCGTGGCTACAATGTCGTGGCCTTTGCACGCGAGCAGGCTGGTATTAAGGGCAAGATGAACAAGGAAGATACCATGAAGGTGCCGCTGCCTTTATCTGGAACGGGGATGTGGGACAGGGAAAGAAGGGAGATGGGGCGGTTTAGGAGGGTCGCTCGAGCAGCGGCAATTGGGACAGTAGCAGCAGCAGCAGCGGTAGCCCGCAGCAGCAGCGGCCACTCAAGGTGTGGAGCGCAGCCAGGAGGCAGCAGCAGTGGAGAGCAGATTCCGCCCTAGGTATTTTACCCAGCACCTTGTATCGCAGCGGCAACAGGGAAGTAGGCTCCATGCCGCATGGACGGAGGAGCCACATGTCGCGTTGCCCTGGGACCCAGATCTGCCCTGGGGCTCAACATCCCTTCCTAAGAGTCCTTCGACTCCCGGGTAGAACCTGGCGCTGAATGCCGGATGTCTCCTCGACCCGCCACAAGCTAGTGACTATGAACTGGCCCACGCCAGCGACTATGGACAAGTTGTGCTGGTAACCCAAAGTGACCATGGACAGAATTCATTTGTGACCCAAATGGCACTTTATCCAACACAGCTGCCGTGTGGTGATATTTCTACCTACCATCCACGAAAGCAGTCCATCCCCCATCCCCCTGGCAACCAGCCATCTAATCAGTTGGAATGCAAAGCGCATCTTGGCATTCGGCACATGCACGCCTGTTCCATCGCCAGGGGCTACCTGTCAGCCACCACACCTCGCTACGGTGACTGTTTTTGCTTTGTCATGGTGGCATTCAGTCTCACGCCCTCGACGAATGCGCCCTCCGCCCTTTTGCTATACTCGCATCCACCGTCCTTCTGGTCCTTCAGGAATTTCCAGGGGCTGAAGTGCGGTTCGGCTCTGTGCTGGATCACGACTCGTTGCGGAAGGTGGCGTTCAGGGAACCGGTGGATGTGGTGGTCAGCTGCTTGGCGAGCCGTACCGGTGGGTGGGTTGCACAGTGGGGGCCCTGCTGGTGCGACCTGGTGCGCCTGGTGCGCGGGAACATGGCTTAGGTCGAAACGCAGCTCCGGAGCAGATTATACAATCATGTGTGCGCTATAGCGGAGGACAAAACGTCAATTTTCTGGATGGTTTGACCCCGGTCGATAGCGACGCCAACTCGGGTGGTTTTCTTTGTCAAGTTGCAGGCAGATTTGCGTGAGTTGTGGAGAAGGCCGCGGCCCGGGGTTAACTGTGTTCGTGTGTGTGGGGGGGGTGTAGATGTGTGGACGTGTGGCTAGGACAGGGAAGTGGGCCAACGAATTTCTTTGTGCGCCTGGGATCGTCCTGTGGTTGCATCTGGATTTCCTCCATGGCCTGGGTGCCTGGTGCCTGGACGAACATGCCGCGCATTCTGGGCTGGACGCGTAGGACGACATGGCTTGTGAACTACATTAGTTTCGGCCCCATGGCATTGTGCACTTGGAAACGCAACTTGGGCGTAATCGACCCAAAGCGGGGGACGGTCGAGTTGGATCGGCGCCTGGGTGGGAAGCAGAGGGCTCCCTCGCAGTATGGCAGAGGCGCAGCGCTTACATGTCGGCTGAACGCACGCAACTTGGTTGCTTCATCATCAGGAATAGTAACGTCGGCAGTAAGCAGCAACAGGAGGATGGACACATGACACGGTGGTGGTATAGCATATGGAAACCAAGAAGGATATTTTCCTTCTTTGGAGCGCAGCTTGCTGCCGCCTGAATGGGTTGGCATCCCCATGAGCTGCCTCACCATGTCCCGGTTGCTCCGGCCCTGTTGGCTGTTTCCTTGGGCTCCATTGTTTAGCTCACGAGGCCCCTCTTCCTTTCCTCAGGGGGCAAGAAGGACTCCTGGTTGATCGACTACACGGCCACCAAGAACACGCTCGATGTGGCGAGGGAGTCGGGCTCGAAACACTTTGTGCTGCTGTCCGCGATTTGCGTCCAGAGACCACTACTGGAGTTCCAGCGTGCCAAGCTCAAGTTCGAGGCGGATCTGCAGGTATGGAAAGCGGCAGCTGTTGTATATGCTAGGTGGGGCTTGAAGCGGAGCACAAAACGAGCAGGAGCAATCCTGCTTTTCTTTTCCTTGCATTGATCACGTTACAGCCTGCATTGCATTCTGGAAGCTACACATAGCAAATTTCGTCCCCCGGGCTCAGGAACGCGAAGATCCCGCGTTGAGACGAAGCAGCGTGCTCTTGCTCACACATCCGCCACCTCCTCCTACCGTTTGTGCATGAACACCCCACATAGCGTAAGTGCGTGCACTGTCTTTTGCAACCTCCCGCAGGCCGCCGGCGACATCACCTATTCGATTGTGCGGCCGACCGCGTTTTTCAAGAGTATCGCCGGTCAGGTATGCGCCCAGGAAGCTGCTGCACGAGGTTGACCAAGCAGAGGGACCTGCGGGTCTGTGAGCGCCGTGTTATTTCCGATCATTTGCCGCGCGCGAAACGCAGCTCCTCCTCCATCAAAACATCCCTTCGCGCACGCGCCCGTCCTGCAGATTGACATTGTGAAGAAGGGCAATCCGTACGTCATGTTTGGCGATGGCAACCTGGCGGCGTGCAAACCCATCAGCGAGGCTGACCTGGCGTCCTTCATTGCAGATTGCGTGACGGAGGAGGACAAGGTTAACAAGGTAGGAATCAAGAATCTACAATTAGAGCACGGTCAGATGGTTTTCAGCGGGAAAACGGAGAACCAGGCGAAGACCAGGACAGACTACCGACTGCAGGCAGTCGACGTGGCGTGGCCTTACCTATTTGACCCGGCCTAACGTGGCCTGGCTTCGACGAGAATGGGTGGCAACGTCGAGGCATAACCATGGCCCTCTTCAGTGCGTTGCCAAAGGGGGATTTCAGGCCCGCGCCTTACCCCGGTGCTTGCATCCGTCCCTCGGAACCCTTACCCCTGCCCCGGGACGCCTCCTCGCAGGTCCTGCCAATCGGCGGCCCGAGTCGCGCCTACACCGCCAAGCAGCAGGCCGACCTGCTGTTCCAGATCACCGGCCTGCCACCCAAGTACTTCCCAGTGCCAGTGGCGCTCATGGACGGCATGATCTCCATCTTTGATGCTCTGGCGCGGCTGTTCCCATCTCTGGAGGTATGCGTGCTGTGTAGGTGTGGGTGCTACACGCGTCGGCACTGGAGTCCTTGTATCCTATCCTGGAGTGCCTTCTCGTTATTAGCCTTCAGGGTAACCCCGCCGGACCTTTTGCTGCTCCGCCGTCTTCCTGTAGGACACGGCTGAGTTTGCTCGCATCGGCAAGTATTATGCAACGGAGTCGATGCTCGTCTGGGACGAGCAGCGCGGGGTGTATTTGGAGGAGGCTACCCCTGGGTACGGCAAGGAGACGCTGGAGGAGTTTTTCTCGTGAGTAAAGGCGGACGTCGTCATTAGGTACCCGGTCGGGTTTTCATTGTTCCTTTTTTTATCTTCTCTATGCCATAAATAATTTTCCTTGATTGGCTTCAATTCCCAAGATGGCTAGACCAGCTACCATGTGTCCCGGGGTCAATTTAGCGCAATTTAATACCGCGTCTGTATCCATCTGAATTCGAGGCGTACCCAAACCGACCTTGCACTAGACCTTTAAGCAATGCGACTCGACTCCCCCGGATCCCACCATTGAAACCCGATATGCCGGCCCCGATCCTCCGCGCAGACGAGCTGTCAAGGAGGGGCTCAAGGGCCAGGAGCTGGGAGACCAGGCCGTCTTTGGTCAGCAATGAAAAAACTGCGTGAGACCCAAGACGATTTCTTTGTCTTACTGGATTGCTAGCGGGTGAACACCCGGCCGCAGCGGCGGTTAAGGTTGCGGGCCGCTTGAGACTCCCAGACGCTGGTTGGCGCAGGCCATCTCAGTAGGGAGCCTGGGATGGCTTGTTGGAGGATTGTTGCAATCTAGCTGAGGGTTGAGCGTTTGAGCGTCGGCTGTGATTACCGGTAATGAAGGCTGGGAGGGTACGGCCGAGGAGGCTGGTTAATCACCTTGTTTTGCGCATGACGTGAAAAGGGCAGCTATGGGCTCATTTAACACAGCTCGGGCTTTAGAAAAGGCTAACCAGGATTGAGCACAGCTGTATGGGATATGGACATGAGGTACCTGCGGCAGTCTTTACCCTCGCAGCTTACTGAGGGGCAATGTTCTTGGCGTCGGGGTGTGCTACCTGCACCTTGCGAAGGGCGCGTAGGGGAATGGTCTGGAGCCTCGCAGTCGTTGATACATGCGCACACATGTTAGCGTGGATGGGCTTTTTACGTGGTGGAAGGCGGGCCGTACCGTGAACTCAAAAATGGAAGAAGAACTATATTAATTCCAAATTTTGCCAAAGGCTGTAATGTGCCATCTTTCATGAGGGCGTTGGGGATGCGCTGCACTGCGGGGGAGTCAGGGGGATATGGATATGGAACGCTCTGGAGCGGTCAGGAGCTGGGCCTCTATCAATGCAAGATAGCAGGCATGCTCGTCTCAACTGAAGGCGGTTAGGAAGGGATGACAGGGAAGGCAATTTGCACACTAGCGGGTGAGGGACTGGTTGTACGTCTTGTCTACCTCACTGGTCCGTAATGTTAGTTCTATTTCTCCTCATGACTACCATGCGCATAACAGCCACCTACAGCGCTATTGTCTCGTCCATTATCACAACATCGAATCCCAAACTGTGCCAGATACATTCCGCGTTGGTAGCCCTGTATGGCCTGCTCCAGAACATAAGGGAATGTGGACTCGGTCAGCCGAGGGAGTTTGGTGGTCATGGTATTTGGGCATTACATGCCCATACATCCTGTACCAGCGACAACCGAACCGTCAGCCTTGGCCACGTATACTTTGCGCGAGTAGGTTACGCGTTGACTTTAGGTCGGACGTTCGCATAGGACAGCGGGCAAATTCTGTTAGCAGCAGTCGCTGCTTAACGTTTTCTGCTTGCGGAACTTGCCTTCGTTAGGTTTCTCTTATAAAGAGGAGAGACAATTGACAGCACAGCCTTCCCTGCCAAAGATGCAGCTTAGTACGTGTGCACGGGTGTGCACAGATGAGAATGAATAGGTGCATAACAAAGGAATATAGCGCATATGGCTCAAGAGGCTTTTACACACACACACCATCACCAAACACATCATCCACCTTCCGCCCTTATGAAACGCATCAGGGGTATTTAGCAAACACACATCAATGTACCATTATTACGACGCGCCTCGAACACGTCGAACGCAATATCGTTTCCGTCTAGTTAAAAGTCCATGCAGTTTAATGGACGCACAGCGTCAATTGCACCTCCCTACACATGAAAGCATGTTCCTAGCACCACACTGGTCCACAGGCTTCTAAACTTCAATGCGTACAGTTGTCGCCCTAAGGGCAAAAGCAGCAGAACCCCTACAAAACAGTAACAAGGACAGCGTAAACTACAACCACATGTACAGATCATGCAGAACGCCTGCAGGCGAAGGCCCAAAACACGGGGAAACTACGCGCCATAAATGCAACTGCAGACATAATTTCCCGCGAATCCTAGACGTTGCCAATAGACTGGTTCATGCTGCCGCCATACCGCGCAAAAGGACAATAGAACTTGCTTGCTGATTTCGGATGCCCTTTATTATGCTGCGGCCATTTTCCTTGCTGTCAAGGGTCTTTGACAGGCTAATCACACATACAGCACAATCAAGGGCCAAAGCATAAGCCGCGGAGCGATTTCCGCATCCAAAATCAGCAAGACAATCCCCGATGCCAGTCGTCCAATTTACATCTTGCCTGCCTTGAATGCTGCGGCCATAGCATTGAGAGCCGAGCCGTGCTTGAACCAGTTAATCTGGTTTTCGTTGAAGGTGTGGTTGACCGGGAAGCTGTATGTGGAACCGTCTGCCTTCTTGCCAACCAACGTCAGCGGCACACCGGGCGTGAACGTCTTCAGGCCCTCAATAGAGATGTGGTCGGTTGGGTCGATCTTCTCATAGTCAGCTGGGTTGGCAAACGTGAGGGGCAGCATACCTGCGCAGCGGTTTCGGGGAGGAGTAATATGAAGAAGTTTAGGAACGGGAGAACCAAAACAGCCGCCATGAACCAAACTGCAGCACCGGTAGATACCCGCCGACTACATAACACGCTTCCATGCGTTGTCCTCCTCTCCTCGCGCCCCTCTCCGACTGTAACGACCCCCAATGTGCCCAACTAGGTAGCGCACAGCACTCACCCTGCTTCTTCAGGTTCGTCTCATGGATGCGGGCAAAGGACTTGACAATGATGGCAACGCCCCCCAGGTGGCGTGGCTCCAGCGCGGCGTGCTCACGACTGCTGCCCTCGCCGTAGTTCTCGTCACCCACGACGACCCAGGAAAGACCGCGAGCCTTGTAATCCCTGCAGTTCCGAGGCAGTAAGAAGCAGTTATGTCTACGACAGTTCTTCAACAGTTCTTCAATCACCGGTAGCTCAGCACAAGCAGGCGCACGCGGCGGTGGGAAACACGGCACCAGTCTGCAACCCAACGCACCGTGCAGTCGCTGGAACGGGACCCTCCTCGCCCGTCACCACGTTTTTGACAGCGTTCGGCTTCCCGTTTGCGATGTTAATGGCACCGATGAGCAGGTTGTTGGAAATGTTGTCCAGGTGGCCACGGTACTTGAGCCATGGTCCGGCCATGGAGATGTGATCCGTTGTACACTTGCCCTTGACCTATATGTTCGCCATTTAGGTAGAACAAACAAGTTCAAACGGCACTCAAACGGTCTACAGCACTGGAATCACAATACTATCTGCACTGGAATCACAATAAAAACTAAGCACCGAGCTCAACGATACAATGGCCCCGACCACGGCGGCTCCAAATCTCCCCTACATAACCACCCACCCAACCCTCCGCACCTTAATCAGGACGACGGCGTCCTTAATATCATCTCCGTTCCAGGGCTTGAATGGCGACAGCAGTTGCAGACGTTGCGAAGAAGGGTCAACCTTCACCGTCAACTTGCCGCGCTCCTCCAGGGCGGCCGGGGGGGCCTGGTACACATTCGCACCCGCATCAAAGCCACGAGCCGGCAGCTCGTCGCCAAACGGCGCCTCCAGCTTAATCTCCTTGCCATCTGAAAACATTACCAACAGAAAATGTGAAGAGAACTCAGTGGCGTTATGAAGCACGCTCATCACTTAGCACCGTTGGGCCGCAGAACCGGACATTGTGGACCAATTATTCCAGCAAACACAAGGATTAGCTATCTCCCGTGGGGTCTCAATGGTGGAGGCAAGTCTGAGCTGATCAAGTTGCAACGGACCCAGCCGACTCCGCCAACGCACAAAGAACCTACCCGCACCAACTAACGTATCCTTCTCCGGATTGAAAGTCAGGTCGCCTGCAATAGCATACGCCGTCACCAGCTCCGGAGAGGCTACGAAAGCGTGCGTAGCGGGGTTGCCGTCGTTACGAGCCGCGAAGTTCCTTCAAGGCGGAAATCAAGGCAGCCGACATTTAGAAAGGAAGCAAGCATCAACATGTGGGCACAGTTGCGGACTCCATGCTTTAGCGCAACAGGGTCTTCCTTTCATCCTTGGGGCGCTGCGGCCGCGGCCGTGGCTTGTCGTGTCCTGCTACGCGTGTCTATGGGGATACGTACGCAAGCGACAAGCTTCCTCACCGGTTGAAGGAGGTAATGATCGAGTTAGCCTCGCCCTTGGGCACATCCGTGCGCTTCCACTGGCCGATACAGGGACCACAGCTGTTCGACAGTACCGTTCCACCAATCTTGTCGAAGACGTCCATAATGCCGTCGCGCGCAATGGTGGCGCGAATCTGCTCGCTGCCAGGCGAGATAGTGAACGGAACCTTAGCCTTGATGCCTACATCCGAATTTGCAGCGGAAGGACGCATTGAGCACACGGGAATGCGGATACTCAAAAATCCTGGTACGGCACCGTACAAAGCAGAGAAAAAGAAATCGACGAACGAGCGCGTTCAAGAGGAGGGACATGAACGACATACATCACCACTGGCCACATGGTGAGAGGTTTTGGAAAAGTGCGGCGCATGGTGGACATTTCAAGGGTCCTGGCTTACCGGCTGCAAGCGCCTGCTTGGCCACGGAAGCAGCGCGCGCCATGTCCTCATACGACGAGTTGGTGCAGCTGCCAATGAGACCGGCCTTGAGCTCCGAAGGCCAGTTGTTCTTCCGCAGCTCCTCAGCGAACTTGGACAGCGGGTGTGCCAAGTCGGGTGTGAAAGGGCCGTTGATGTGGGGCTCCAGCTCTGACAGGTTAATCTCAATCAGCTGGTCGTAAGAAGCGCCCTCATCCGCACGAAGGTTCTCCCTGAAGGGGGCCCGAGAGAATAGGGAACCCAAGAGGAAAACATGAGCATGAGCTTCGAAACCACAAAATGACGAACGCCTATCGGCGCATGACCCACGCTTCCTACTCCTCCGCGCCACGGGCCCCGTCTAACGTCTAACAAATTCCACAGCGAAGGACCCACTTGAAAGCGTCCGACAGGGAAGCAGCACCCGCGCGGCCCGTCGCCACAAGGTAATCGTGCATGCGCTTGTTGTACGGGAAGATCGACGTCGTAGCGCCAATCTCAGCGCCCATGTTGCAAACGGTAGCCATGCCGGTGCAGCTCATGTGGTCGACGCCGGGTCCGAAGTATTCCACAATGGCGCCCGTGCCTCCCTTGACAGTGAGGATACCCGCTACCTGCAGGACCGTAAGTAAGACATAGTTACGTAGGGTTTATCCATGAGAACAGGGCGCGTTGCAAGTCCCGGGAGATACCACACGACTCAAAACCCCGCTGCGCCTGAACAGTGCTCGCACACAAAGCGGAATGTAAAGCAAATTCACTTGTCTTCTCACTGATAGGAAGATAGGAAGAATTTCTTTAGACAGTTACAGGTAGAAAGGCGATGCTTACCTTGAGGATAACATCCTTGGGGGACGTCCAGCGCGACATCTTGCCCGTGAGCTTGACGCCAATCACCTTCGGCGCCTTGAGCTCCCAGGGCAATCCGGCCATCACATCCACCGCATCCGCACCACCCACACCCACCGCGCACGTGCCTAGACCGCCCGCATTGGGGGTGTGCGAGTCCGTGCCAATCATCATCAAGCCCGGAATGGCGTAGTTCTCCAGCACGATCTACGTGTAAGCCAGGTACCCAACCACAGTTGGGTAGGATGGGTTATCACCATGAGCTGATGAGACTTGTCCAGATTGTGCGTTGCTGTGTGACGAAACTATGGAAACGACAAAACAGACTTCTGGCAATTCCCAGCGCAAACATAGCTAGACCCAACTCATCCACAGACACACCCAGGATCGATGCATGCAATGAGCTGAGCCGATGCCATTAAGGACCTACTACACACAGTCCGATTCCGGCTGTAGCCATTACGTGATGATTATGAACAACGCATTAGTTCTACATGGATGACGCATTTGCCTTGCTGCTCGTGTGATAAAGTATTCTTCACGACCAATGCCCAGTCAACGCACTGGTTGAACCACCTAACCGGGTAAGCAGCTAGTGCGCGGAATCTGCCAAGGTGATGCAGCAGGCAAATCACCGGTACCTTGCGGCCAACCAAGAGGCTCTGTCAGCCTAAAGTACCCATGTTGAGACTAGTTAGCTGTGGCTGCAGTTCGTCAACTAGCGCAGTGGCCACCCCGAGAAATTTCCTTAGCATTTAAAACTTCTCCTGGACTATCCGTCTGTCTCTGGTGTCTGCTTCACCCGCCAATGTTTGTTCTCACCCCCGCGAGGATCTCATGTTCAAGTGCGTGGGTCCCAATCATGCCACGTGCCAGGCGGCCAAGTTAGTTTATTGTGGCCCCCATCTTGACATACATAAACCGCACGGCTTTAGACATAGGGTCACGCATTCACAAGAGCAAAGCAAAATGCCTAAAGTTGGCAATGCCCTAGACGCCATCAGTTGGGCTACTGTTTGACCGCCATGTTGGTCGCTTCGAATCGCAAATCCAGGACTGGGCCAACTTCTAGGACTGCATGTCACCCCCAAGGTTGCTGACCCAGGCGATCCAGTCCTGGATCCAGCCCTCCCCGACAGCCCTACTTGGTGAATAATACCGGAGCCCGGTCGCCAGAAGCCAACGCCATACTTGGAGCCCGCAGTGGCCAAGAAGTCGTAGACTTCCTTGTTAGTCGTCACGGCATGCTTCAAGTCAGCGTCGCCACCAAACTTGCCCTCCCTGCAAGGAGCAGTCGCAAAGCTTTAATTGTCTTCTCAACCTTTGCAGTTGAGGTTCAATATCAAGCGAGGATATAAGGTACAGCGGTCGGTACGCAAGGCCGTTATATGCCCAACCAATTTATCGCAAAGGGGTAACGGGCGTCATGTCGCAAGATGGGCACCCAGCAGGATCGTTGACCCGAAAAAAAAATGGGCAGAGATCAGGCCTTCATGCCATCGCCCGGCCGGCCTCGGGCGTTGCCACAAGCACACCTGTCTGGCTGCGGTGACGTCGTCCCCTCAATCAGGTGATCGCAATGGATAGTAGAAGGCACCATGGTCTTTGGCAGACCAGACGAGATAAACTGCAGCATGGCCATCTGGGCGGTGGCGTCCTGCATGGCCACACGATCTGCAGGGGAGGAGGGCGTGGCACGGGAAGGGAGCGGAGGGCTTAGGGGAGGGGGAAACAGGACAGCTGAAATTTGAACCTTGAGCCGCAAGGTAAAACCATTATTGTGCATGCACAACATAGAGGAGTCGCACCAGGTCGAAGCTTCAAGTAAGACACGCCGCGCTTCATGTCCGCTGTTTCCGGGTCATCGAGATGACCATACACGATCTGCGACAGCAGCGAAGAGACGTCAGAAACATTTGAATGACGGCCCATCATATTGACCTGTTACAGTGCGTACCTTCTCTGCCAGAGTCAGAGGCTGGTTCAGCCGCTTGCGAACCACCTGCGAAACGGATGTCACGGAGACACTGAGACCCCACGTGAGGGCGTCAAACACAACTCCGAAACCCGTCATGATAGCCAACCTTAAGGCGGTCCTCAATCGCCTTGTAGCGGTCGTTTACATACTCCGTCGGCTCGAACTTGCTCATCGGCACCTGAGCGTCATTAGCTGTGTCAGCAACAGCACGCAAATTACTTCCCGACACTAGGATCCGTTGAACGCGTACCTTCTCGATTCCGGCAATTGAGGAGTAGCAGAGGACATTGCTCCGCTCGCGGCCAAGCAGGCCGAGGCGGACCTGCGCCGGAAATAGCGTCACGAGTTAGCACAACCCCATAGTATTCATTGCAGTAGGTTTTTGTTTCAACCTAATTGCAGGGATGGCAACAGCTCCTCACAATCACATTATGCTGTCCTCACCTGCCCTAGCCCTATCCGGGCCAGTGGTTGTGACTGCATGGTTACTCGCTGACGTCTGGTGTACCCAAACTCAGAGCGCGAACTTATGAAGCGCATGTTGCTGTGTCGGCGTAGGGCCCTTGCAGCATTCCTTAGGGTTGTACTCGGTTGTAAAAACACAACCGCCTTACGAAGACACGTAGACCTCCATATAGGCTAGCATTGTATTCTACGCAGGATTGGACTCACGCAGATTTGCAATGCAGGCCCTCTTGGTATAAGTTATCTTGGGTCGGACAGTGTTCCTGAGTATGCCACTTTGAAGTACTCCATGTATCATGCGTTTGGATAAGATTATGACGGACTCTTGAATTGTGAGAGGTGCTGCACCACGTAAGGGACCGCGTTTCTTCCTCGCCAGCTCTTTGGATCATTGGTTGCCTGGCGCAATTGTTATCGTAAAACTTTCACGTGGAGATTATTCATAAACTATTTGGAAAAGCCAGGCAGCTACCCAGATCATAGCATTGTGCAGCCTGTAAAGACTTTTGAATTAACGGTTCCGACCATTTCGTCAGGTGGACCGATGAATCACAGTGGAGAGTGGGAGGCGTCTGAGAGACTTCCAGCTAACGAGCTCCCAAGTCGCAAACGTGGTGTGGTTTGTTTGGACAACCGGGTGACGAAGAAGGTGCCAGTCGCCGACGTGAAGCAGCTCGCAGCACAGGAGCAGGTCAGCGAGGAGGAATGCCTGAAAGTGCAGATCGGAGACCTTGTCTACGCAACTAACGCAGCTTCGTCAAATCACTTAACGAGCACTTGGAGAAGCGCAAGTCAAAGGAGGGAGATTTCTTCTACATCTATGAGGCCGCTGCCCGCGAGGCGGGCGTGGAGAGAACAACTGCAGTGGGGTGGGATGGGGGAAGACGAGCCACGAGCGAGTGGTGGTGATGCCAAGGAAAGACTGATGCGCCAGAAGTAAAGGAGGTATAACTAACAAGGCGGCGGTTGCGAAGAAGTCTTCGTGATGATGTAGTCATGGTAATAGCGGAAAACTACCTACCTAGCCGTGGTGTGGTAGGGGAGGTGGGAATGGGCCTAATGGTGGAGGATGAGTAAGGGGAGCTGGAGCTGGGGGTCCTCGATCTGTGGAGGTGAAGTGTTCCTTAAGGCACGGCATCATGCAGTCCTGGCCAGGTCCCATCCTGCAGCCGCATGTAGCTCTGCATCTCATGCACGGACATGCCGCCACTAACAGTTCATTCGGCCGTGTCAAAAGCCTCACAATACCAACCCCACCATCACACATGCCCATTGTTGATGGGCTCCAGCAGAGTGCCTTCACGAGCGGTCCCGGACTGACCCATGGGTCACACACCCACAGGTCACTAATGGCTGAACCTGACTGTTGCCGTGCAACAGCCCGTGGCTGTCACATGCGAGCAGCACCTACTGTAATTTCATGCCTGCAGGATCAGCGCACAAGCCCACTGAGTATCCCCCGCGGACCGAGCTCAGCCATAAATACCCTCGGTGGTGAACTTCGGCCCACCCCATGACACTATACTACAAGCGGCTTCACCAAAGGCCTGCCCAACCGGCCTGACCTTTCACTGCATGCCAAATCCAGCAACTTGGTTGGCTTTGAAAGCCAACCCAGCGTGCGCAGAAAGACTGGAATGGCTTCGATGCGGCGCCAGTGCGGGCCTAATATTTCTGGCTTCGGTGGTGTCTTACAACCATTTTATAATGGCTTAAAATTTGGCGTTACAGAGCCGATTTTGCCTAATTGTCGTTCTGCTGATGTCTGGTCTGCTGCAGTGCAGGACCAGCTGGCCCACTGGCTCTACTCTATGTGAGTCTAAAGCCTACTGGTGCAACCACACACATATACACTCACACACACACAAGCTGGCGATATGCCAGCTTAGCCGATTCCCGTGCCTCGCATGGCCTGGTGAAAACCTTCTTGTGGACGTAACCTATCTCAGACAATGCACAGCGAATATCAGGGACACTCTTATGTGTGCTCAGTACGTAAGATGCTTTAAGATTACCAGCTCCACAAGCGCCTGTGCAGCGACTTCATCGAACTTGCGTGCTTTGCGAGTTCCTGTTTGTTCATTAAGCGGTGGGATATCGCCATGGGCGGGTAGTGCACCCACACCCGGCCCTACCCTATCACGAAGACTGCTTTCATTGCTTCCAGGTATTTCCTTTTTGTAATGAAGACTTCTTACGAAAACTGACATTCCTGGCATCGAAGGAAGCCCGACTTGGAACAAGGGCGACAAGCTTCGACTTCTCGAAACGAAGTATGAGTGTAGAGATAGGCAAGTTATTGCGAAGGAACTGCCGTGGTGCGTGGAAGTAGGGCGCATGCATGCATGTGCCGGACCACAGTACGGCAGGGGGACGCCGAGCTCCTACTTGGGTCCCACAGGCGCATTGGTTCTTTAACTGCCGTTGGTTTGACTATTACCAAGAGGTGTGTTCCACTGCTGGGACAGTGTCCTCTAGTTTCCCCCCACTCACCCACGGGTCGGTATCTCACTAATTGTCCTTTATCATTGGTTTAAGTTTGGAGAACCCGTATATGTGCGTTCTCTCGTCAATTGTCTGTGCCCCGTCGTAACCCCCACCCACCCAGGGCAACCCCGGGGGTTGCCACAATGCAGCGGTCCCTGGTTTTGTCCCTGCTGGCCTCGGGTGGGTCGCCCGCGTGGCTCTTGTCGGGGCGCTTGAGGTGGTAGATTCGTTAACGGTGCAACAAAGGTAATTGTCATTACTATCGGCCACTAGTGCAACTTTCACAATGGGTTGGTGTTGGGAGGGGGTTTCGCAACGAGTTGTTTTGCTAATGAGTTGTGCTTGCGGTTGGCGGCTTAGCTACTGTAACGCAACACGGCAGGACTGAGCAATAACTTCGCAGTGGCAGCTGGAGCAACACCCCACGACGACATAAGTAACGACTCCCTGGACAGAACCCAACCCGCCTTCCGGCGGCCTCCCATTTTTAGTGGGCACTAGTGGCAGGCAGTGAAGACAGTCGTACATGTTGCACCACAAGCAGCTCGTAAGCAGGCTGTGGATGACGTGAATGAGCCGGCCTTAAAGCCCCTTAACAGACCGGATTGAGAGCTACCGCATGGCACCCAGCCGTGCATGCAAAAACATACATGTGGGTATAGGAGCTGCAACGAGACCGTTCAGCCTCATCGTAATCTAATAGAAGTGTTGAACTTTGCCGTGAACTATTTCTGGCCTACTCAAGGTTGCTATAGTCTGAAAGGTTGGAACTGCAGTGTAGTCTGAGGGTTGGGTCTGGTAATGTAATCTACCTCCTGTAATTTAGCTCACCAGACGGCGTAATCTAGCTTGCTGGCGCCTTTCCGCCATGGTAATCTCTCTCTCTCTCTCTGTGTGTGTGTGTGTGTGTGTGTGTGTGTGTGTGTGTGTGTGTGTGTGTGTGTGTGTGTGTGTGTGTGTGTGTGTGTGTGTGTGTGTGTGTGTGTGTGT
>NW_003307582.1:38680-98082 GCF_000143455.1 Volvox carteri f. nagariensis | reverse complement strand
CGTGACCCCATACCTGTAAAACTACCCGGCAGCCTGGCTTACACAGGGCCCCGCCAGGCTAACCTGGCATGCGCGGAGGACCCTCGCTTGGCAAATTTGGCTTATTCATCAGGTAGTGTTTACGCGTGCTACCCGACTCCGGTAGCCAGGTAATACCGGGCTAGCTACAAGGTTAGCTTACAAGGGCCAACCTGTTCGCGTATTGTGTCAGCCGGCCCCCTGGGTGATCTGAACTCCGTTCCTACCCTCGTTATGGTCTGTTAAGAGGTGGCCCCGTTATGTCACCCTCTTTTCGGGCAACTCTTGACTCCAATTCCTGCGCCCCTACACCAAGTCGCGTCCTTCCAGTACTGGCATGTTAGGCAAAAACAGTATTTATCAGGCGGTGCAGCTTGCGGCCTTTTCCACATGGTTTGGATCGTGGGCGAAATGTGCACTGCCAGGCAGCAGTGCTTACGGACGAAACCTACACCCAGTCAGTTGGACACACTGATAAAGATCTGTAGCTCTGTAAGGCTCCGGGGAAGAGAAGAAGAGCCAACCCGCTATTAACTTCACGTGGAGGCTGTGCCACGGCTGCAAGGCACGGCTGGTGCGTTGTGACCATAAGAATTGGAGCTCATAACCCTGGCCTTAAAGTGCGAGATTGCCTCAGCGGTAGGTACGTAACCGAGTCAGCGTAGCCGCCGCCAAGAAAACGAAGCCCATAACTCTGCCGATACGTTGATAATTTTCGTGGCTTAACCCTACCATGTACACGGCTCAATTTGATTAGCGTTTCCTGACCATTGTTGTATTAAAGCCGCAGAACCACGGCTGGAGCAGCTGTTGCCGATGCCCATGGTCAGTGCAGAGCCAAGTAATGTCCCGCGTTCTGTTACTTAAAATATTGCAATACATATCGCAAAAATATTGTTATGTTTGTCGTTGGGCTGATATTATAGGGTTTCGCGAGTCTAATCATAGGCCGTTGGGCTGCCAGGGGGCTAGGACAAAGCTCCGAGACGCCATTCCTAGCGATTTCACAATTAGGACGGTCTTGTATGCATAAATGCGCTGCAACCTTCAGTTCTGACCCAACATCAAAGAATTGTCAGGGCTTTGTAAGCGTACTCAAGAGGTGCAGTCAACAACAGAAATTTGCGACTTTCCAAAGACGTGACGATATCGCCCCTCTAATAGAGAGTACGAAGACTACCTGTGCGATAGGTTCGATGCAAGTGTAACGTAGGGGCTACAGGTCGAGCTTCGTGCAGCCGTACTCGTCTACTGCACCCAAGTGCGCCGGACTAGGTCTACAGTAAAAGAAAAATTGCTCATAACTAAGATTGTCAACATGTACATAAGGTAGGAAAGGAGGAGATATATGGTCACAGGCAATTGATTATCCTATCAGCTTTATCCATCCTGTAAACAACTGTATGATATTCAAAGATGGCTCAGCAAGGTAAGCATACGGACCTGTCGCCTTGGGGAGGCTGTGCCCGCCGTGCCTGGAATGCGAACTTGCGCCCCACATAGCACCCTGCATTTGGCGCCCACGTTCAAACATCTAATTCATGTTACCTGCACTGATGAACACCGGTGAAGCATTTTGGCGGCTACAATTAGGAAGCAAAGCGCACGCCGTTTCGGGACGGCGACGCGTGTTCCTCTGTGGTTCATATCTTAGGCAGCACATGGACTACTTGGTGCATATGTATATACTTTGATGGTTTCCATAAAGATGTTCGCTTCTATGGGGGGACACACTTCTTCTATGCAAGCCATGGGTCCATGTCACACGTTTCACTTAACGCATCTATTGCCGGCGCAGGTTTAGGTAAAACATTATCAATGTTAGAGATGAAATGTGCCGGATGTGAGCCGGAGTTAAGGGTCGACTTGGCGGCCTACGGCGACCGTGTTACTCCCGGACGCGCCAACCAGATTACCCTAACTCGTAAGTTTGGGAGATCCCTTGATTTTTGCTTGCATTATGTATTTTTTGTGCTTTTTAGCACGAGCGGTGCCTTATGAGTCATGAGATGCTTGCTTACGTCCCTCTGGAGATGAATCGACGGTCACATGCATCTCCTGTCCTTTGACGATTTATTCTTGTTGGCGCTGATGCTCAGGTGTGAATACACCTACGCGGAACATACTACGAAAATTTGATAACAATGGAGGTATGCGAGCTTTCATGCGTATCAGACGGACGCTGACGTATTGGCACGTGTACGTGTCAATGCCCGGATATTAGCTATACCCTAACCACTGTGATGGTTTTCAAAGTCACGCCGCATCACGGGACGCATCCGCTCGGCTCGCAACTTGAATGCCAAGCGCCCGTGCGTTATACAGGGTTCCCAGACCTGCCCGGAATGCATCTTATGTCCTACAGCCTTTGCACGGCTTTTGCTGTAATGAGGTCACTCTTCAAAATGCGGGATGTACATAAGGCAAAGGGGAGAAACGGGACTGCCAAGGGTCTAACACTACTGATCTAAGCTGCAATTTCATCACCTAGTGTCGCTCCCCACAGTCTTCTGTTCGTTTGTTATGGCCGCCAATGTACCGCGCTATCGCGGTGCCGCACCTAGACAAGGCTGAGCGGGGACATGGAGGCTGTTTTTCGCCAGGGGGCCCCATTTAAAAGGGAAAGATCGCAAGTTACTGACATTATTCGTTGGTTGATCCGGTTCACAGATGGCCGGATTGACGCAAGCGAGATCCAGACCATCGTCACCACGCTGGTTGCGGAGAAATTCAAGTCAAAGGCTTTCAAGATTGGACTAATCATTCTTGCCATCTTCACGGCAGTGTTACTGGGTGCCATGTTCGGGTTGACCTGGGCGGTGGTCGCCGCACTTAAAGACACCCAGGTAGGTGCAGAGCAGCTTTGAGAGACCTGCGCAGTGGCCGTCGCGGGTGATAGTGGCGCATACCTTTCCTATCATTCGATATCGGGCATCAGATGACCCCATTCGGCTGGATTCACACCTGCTTGCGTCCTCTCGCCTTCTTTGTACCGCACTCTGTACGGTGTGCCCCCGTTTCGAAAGACTGCTATTCCAAACAATCCATGAAACTTTTCAACACGTATTGTTTGCATGCTCGAACCCGCAGACGCGTATGGATGCTTAACCTCCACTCCAATCCAAACTGAGGTCTTGCATTCCTCGGCGTGTGGGTGTGTGGCTGTGTGAATCTATGCGCTTTGGCCGTAAATTCAGGTGCAAGGGAATGTCCTCGTCACGAACGATAAGTCCCAGAGTCCGGTGTTAGTGGCCAACATGGACCTTACGGTCTCTGGAACCAAGCTTGTGTCTCGAAATTCATCCTCAATCTTGACCACATCGACGGTCCAGACGCCTGGGGCTATCAGCGCAAAGACGCCCTTCGAGAAGCTGGTTGCCTTGCAAAACCTCGTGGTAAGAAAGTGATGACGCTGTGGGCGCTTCCTGGGCATAACCACACATGCTCTCTGCAGGAAAAAAACACAGCACACACGCTGCGGCTAGCCTGCCCTATCCGTCGCCGTGGATGGCGCAAATGACGCAAATGTGCGGCCCCGCTGCCTGTGATGCTTTGCTGCCCTTTTCAGCTGGTGACACCAAGCAGTGCGCGGTACTCCCTCGCCATCTTGGGCATAGCCCGTATCCCATCCAACACCTCAAGTGACGGCTACATCGTCAGGGTGTTGACTGCGGCTGGCACCCTGACACTCGAGGATGGCGTGTGGTCAGTCTCCAATATGACGGGGCCCATGTTGGAGGGTTTCTTCACCAAGCCTGCGGGTCCGGGTCGTCGACTAGCCGAAGATAAAGTGTACTTCTGTAAGTCCTTTCCGCTACACATTCACCTCCTCTACAATCTTACATGCCGCAAAGCCCTTCGAGCGAAAACTGCTTACCAGTTCGCTGACGAGTCTTCGCACTAATGACTCTTGGGCTTTGGGTTCTCCTGTATCTGCAGATTTCATTTGTGAGGATGGCGAATGCGGAGATGCGATTCCCTGCGGCTTGCCGGGCCTGGCTGAATGCCCTATTTCAAAGTTCGCTGTTGGTGACTCCGGTCAGGATGATACGGCCGGCGATGCTGTCAACAGTCCCGATGATGCGACGGCCTACGGTACAATTGGCTGCACCTACTACACACCGTACGTGACCACGTGCATGGAAGGTGCCTACTATTGCTACGGGTCAAAACCCTTGCAAACCCAACTTAGCAAGTACTTGCTGCAGCCATTCTGCCCGCCAAATTGCAGCACCTGGTTTTTAAATTGGGCGGGAGATTGCGAAGGTACGAAGGCGACGGCAAGGAAGTTTTGCTGCCCATAACAAGATGTGAGGTTTGTCTTGACGTGTGCTTATGTCATACGATGCATTAAGGCACGAATGTGGCGTTTGTAATACCTCAATCGTTGAGATATACGACATGCAATGTGTTGTTTGCCATTTATGATTTGGCGTTTTGGGCTCGCGCGGATTTCACCATGGGCGACAGGTCATGCATGCATGTTGCGCAATAATACATGGTGTGCGCGCGCGCGTGTTGGTAACAATCCCAAGGGAACAAGTTTGGCGCATTTTGCTCAAGCTCATCAGCTGCGTGAAAATGCAAGCGTGTCCTGTCCATTCTTGCTACGCCACGTTATCACGTGGAGAGCGGCTACCATGTCCCGCTGCCTTTGGTTGAGGGCAGGAGCTGTAGTCGAAGTTGCCTCGTTCGGTGAGCGGCGAATTATTGTCCTTAATTTTGTACCATCGAGCATCAGTATGCCCCTGGTCGTGTGTTTGTGTCGAGAGTTCCTTGAGATTAGTGGGGCATAAAATGTTTAACATCCCGTTAGCAAAATGCGATGGGATCCTGCAGGACTTGTGACCAAAATTCAAAGAGCAGGTTGTGGATTCTAATGACTATAGGGGTTCATTCAGACCGTATCATCGACATATTGACAAAGCAAGCCCATTAAACGTCACGCACTGATCTATCGTCACTGCCCATCCCATGTCATGCATGAGGGTCGTGAGAAGCAGCCCTGTTTTCTTGGCGCGTGCTATGCGCGCGCACCTGTATACATCCATGTTACATGGATACAGGTTGCAACCATTTGTTGTGAAACTTGCGCTGGCTGTTGTTGGAATCCGCAACGTCACGAACCAAAATGCGTAAGCCAACCTAAGCCAGACGGTGTCATTCGTGGCATGATGGCATCAGGCTAGGCTCTCTCTTTGCAAAGTTTCCTGACTTGCTGCTGTCCGCTAATGTAAATTGAATTGCCGTGTACGCACAATGCTCTCAGCACGGGCGCCTGAGCTGATGTGGCACCTCACCTATGTTGACGATAAAGCTACGAGAAAATGTTGCAGGCTCCAGGCTTACTTTGTTAATAATATTCGCTGCGACGCACTTGACAAAGCCGTATGAAGGCGCATAGCTGCTTATATAAAAATTACTTACACGCATTAATTACATGTGTTCTCAGGAGGACCGAAAAGTAAAACCATGTCATGAGGTCTTCCCACAGCTATAGCCATTTCAGCTCTTTTGGAGCCCCACCGCGTGGACACCTTTTCCGCACATCATGCTGCCGGATGCTGTCATGTGGGAAAGGATCCAAACTAAGTCCAGGGGAGGGTAACTATCCAAGACCCGCTGAGTCTGTCGCAGCCCCGGTTAGCGCATATATAACACTCAATATATAACACGACTCTCGGCGGATTACGGTTTACTTGTCAGCGACCAGAAAACCAGATGGCGCAAGCAGTCGCCCGCACACGCGTATGCATGTGCATTCATGTACCCGATGTGCATACGCGGGCGGCCGCGTGGCATTACGGCTCGTGGGAGGGATTCGGTCCAGCGATGGCAGCTTTGTCGTACGATAATCTTGTAAGTACATCTTGCCCCAACCTGGCACGTCTTCACGTGGAGAGCAAAGCATTCCCGAAAACCCTTCTAGCGTGTTTTCCCGGACATAGGATTTTTGGCCTCCTGCACAGTCGCGCTTCTTGTGGGCCTAAATCCGGCTTCGCGTCGTGCGGTTGGAAAGCGACGTAAAGGCCATGAAACGAACAGGTTACAATTGTAACTTCTGAGTTACGTCGGAGAGTCGGGGAGTTGCACGTTACAAAGTAACTGCAAATATGACAAGTTACTTAATAAACAGCAGATGAAGGAAGGTTTCGGCCTGACGAAGCCATGGTTGCAACCCAATCCGGTTACCATCAGGCCTTGGAAAGGCCTGGAAACCCAGGTTCAGCAGGCCCATGGTTGAAATGAGTGGGCGGCATGGCTACCTGTGCAAACGCTTTACGTCATGTCCATCAGCAACATCATATGGGGTGGCACCATGGCGCATGTTGAGCCCAGCAGTCGAACTGTTCGGACATTTTTGTCAATCACTCAATAGTTGCGTACGTACATTGTATACGTTACCAATGCGTCATCTATACTTGCTTAATGATAAGCTGGTTTGATTGCGGGCGCGGACGCGACGCCTGTAGACGCTCTAAACCGCTCTCGCAAATTGCTATACGACAAATAGACGTCCTCGTTCAGCAGTGTTGCCGAGGACCTATGCAGCATTTCTGTGTTGACACGTATGCAATGCGTTCCCACACCTATTAGCAAGCCGTTGAAGTAACCCTTGTATGGCTCAGCATTGGACTCAATAGAAGTTGTTACTTCGCATTTAGCATAACGACATGCAATCGAACGTGTTACAATATATTTGAAAAGATGTTTCAGTGCACATGGGCAGTAATGGTGCTTGTCACAGCGTTGATGGCTCAAGCGACAGCGCAGGGGGACTTGTCGCCATCCTCGCCTCGATGGAAATTCCATGGATGCAAATTATGCTCCGGAAATACAAAACCTGTTTGTACCGAGGCGATGTTGACTTTGCAGAATGAGTGCCTGGCGTTGTGCCAGGGCATCACAGCATACACGGAAGGGGCATGTAATGGTAGGATTATCAGCGTTACGCACGCTCTCAGTTGACAACAATATCGCACATATTCTTTCTCTGCAACAGACCCGTTATTCAAGGATATCGGAACTGCTGTTGGGACGCACACACCCGGGGATTCAGTCCGCAAAGCAGTGGGTACGAAGGATCCGGTTCGTCGCCCTCCTCATCCCACGACGCACAACGAAGATTCCGTTCCAGAGCTCAGCGAATATGGTGAAACGGTCCTCAGATTTCACGACCATGGTTTTATTTACCTGGGCAAAGCAGATAGACTGGGCTTTCAGGGTATAAGTCCCGATGCTGCTCAGCCTTCTCGAGGGCGCCGTGCTCTTGAGCAGCATTCCAACGGCAGGTGGGTTCGCCCCTCTCGCCAGCACACCAGCCATCGTGATATGCCCTACTGTACGCCCAGCTCTTTGCCTCTTACCAGCATCTGCCTGGCTACGCACGACCAGTCCGCCACAACAACACCCAATCCAGCAGTGTGGTTCATCACGTCCACCGCGAATGTGCTGCTTCCGCACGGCCTGTTGCTGCACCTGGGGGAATAGATCAAGCTGTCTAGGGTTTATGGCGCCGGGTTAGAGGAAGAGACACGGAAGGTTATGACGGCCGAGAATTCCATCCCGAACCAAAGCGCCGCCTAGGAGAACCCATTCACGAGTCAGGACATAGCGCCTGGGAGTAGAAACGATTGGAAAGATGCCTGTCTATTTCCGTCGTCATGCTAGCTTAGCCGCGTCCTTTGACGGCGTGCAGCAATGACCAGGCCAGTGGGAGCGCGCTCCAACATTCATGACCTGTCCTGAGGCCCTCCCCACAACCCTCGGTGTTACCATTGCCAGGGACGGTCGCCGTTCTGGAGGACAGGGAAAGCTGGTCTTTCGCTCGTTCCGCCTACACCAGGATGGGTCGCTGTACGCGGAGGTCGAGCCCTGGAGCAATCCTGAAGACCATGCTACGGGGTCAGCCCAATTAGAAGGCTCCAGAGACGCGGCTCGTTTGGCGCAGCTGGCGCTTACCGGGATGCGAACGGAGCCTGATCAAGAAATGTCAGGCAGCCAAGCTAGCACCCGTGCAGCGCGGGCATTGCTCGAACAAGACACCTTTTATCCAGCTGAAAGTACATTGTACTGGCCTAACAATGCTATCGTACAGATGTATTACACAACTGGCGGTTCGGCCACCATGCCGACAATGGGGGCTTGCTCCGGAACCTGGATTTCAGGGTACGACATTTTGACTGCAGCGCATTGCCTACGGGACTGGATGTCAACAACAAATCAACCTGCAACAAGATACAGCAATTTTCGGGTAAGCAAGGCAAATACAAAAGCACTACAGCAAAATCGAGATGTCCCTTGTGTACGGTCGGCACAGTTGCCTCGGCGGGCCGCGCTGAACAGCTTGCTTATGCTTTTGGTTGCTACGGCGTCGCAGATTCGCCCTGCCATGAATGGCCCTGAAGCTCCGTTTGGAACTTACCAGGCGCTTTTTACCACTTGGTACCGTGCGGAGTACTTCAGAGGCAATCAGCTAAGTAACGTGAACTACTATGATATTGGCATGATTCGGGTCGCCACATTGAGCCCTGATTCCGTTTTGCCGTACCATTCGTACGTGGGTGTCAAGTACGACTGTTCTAAGGTGCGTGTGATGGAAGAGCTGGGTGCTTCCTATGTGCCTTACCGGCCTTCCTCGGCTGTCAGCTTTCCTGACCGCAGCTCAAAACTTAATGGTATTTATTGCTGCAGAAGCTGTACAGCGCGAGCACCTGCGGCTACCCCTCGGACAAAGCCCAACCACCGGACGGCTTCGTAAACATCATGGACTGGTACCAATGGTGTGGCGACTTCACGTTTGGAAGCTCGATGTGCCAGCCGGGAGCCAGGGTACGGTGCCGCTGACCCATGTTTGCGATTGGTGCTGTCCCCCTTAAAATGAATCTACCAACGGGTTTCAGAGTTATCTACAGCTGCTGCCGTTCTGTTGTTGGAAGCTGCTGCTGGAAGCTGCCAGCCGTCAGAAGAGTGGAAAGCAATCATGCTTGCACAGATAAGGCCACTAATAGGAAAGACTATTTGCCGTGCAGGTGCCAACCTGGTTCAGGTCAGTCGGCGGCCAATCTGGCAGTGCAGTTACGGACTTGGAGGACGGTAAGGTCATCGGCGTGCTCAGCGGTAAGCCTGCGGAAAGCAATACGACTTCACTGTGGGTGCCGATAACCGCGCAGCACTTCGCCGCCATTGTACGCTGGCGGTACAACGGCGCTGGCGTTGCCGACCCGGTGCCCGCGTCTCCTCCGGCTCCCCCACCGCCACCGCCATTCAACGCCACGAACTACGCATGTAAGCGTTATGCGAATGGAACTGTTTTGAGAGTGGATTCGAAGGGGCTATCTGTGCGTCACCGCACTCCACATTGCGTGGGTGGGTTTCAGTGTGGCATGCGTGTCTGAAGAGAGCAGCACAACTATGTCTGCCGCGGGAACACGGCCCCCGATGTCCGCACTTCTTCTCGCGGCTCAGTTCATCTTAACCAAGTAAAACATCCGCAGACACATGAGCCTGAACCCCTGGAAAGGGCTCACATGTTTATGTTTTGCCACTGCGCAGGTTCCACAAATGGGTCCATCAGGTTGGTCGGAAGGACTCAGCCCGAGAGTCCCCCCGGAACAAGAGGACGGGTGGAGATGTGTTTGGCTGATGTGTACGGCACGTCATGTGAGTACGGCGAGTGGCAAACCACGCACACGGAAATCTCCGTACGGCACGGTTTGTCATCTGGCATATATGCGCTCTCATCTCGTCGTACATCAAAACTCAAGCGGAACGACATCGACTATAGCGTCTGCGTGCTTTTATGATTTCTGCAGCCGCGACGTGGAGGTGGAGCCGCCAGGCGTTGATGGTAGAATTGAGCAACACGTCCATGGCAGAACCGTAATAATAATGTTGGTATGACGACCTTAACAACTCGATGGTATCACGCTATGTACGTGATGCATGTGCCGGTCCTTCGTGCGCTCCTTTGCAGATTGGTGGAGCAGCATCTGTTCTCGAGGGTGGGGCTACGAGGAGGCCGAGGTGGTGTGTCGGGAGCTGGGCATTCCCGGCCAGGCAGTGCCTGCGAACAACTTCTTCGGCCCACAAGGCCCCGATCAGAAGTATTTTTGGGTGAGTTATCGCCCAGCTCTCCGGGGTTCAGGAGGTCCCAGGGGGGCCCCGTCAGGGCTTTCGGTGGCAGTCAGCAAGAGCGCACAAAATCTCCGCTGCTGCAGATGCTCGACTGCACTTAGGGCTGCCGCTATAGGGGCACACGACGTTTAGGGGGCCTGACAGCAGTTGCGCGCCCTTAGGAATGTCAGATTTCGTTATGCTTTGTGCTGGTAAGGGCTGTCACCCTATCGGGTTCGTTTTGAGTCGTCTTGTCGCTTCCAAGCACCAACTCACCAGGCGATGCACTGCTCTTGATTCTTTGCTTTTGTTGCTTGCATTTATCGCCTACAGAAATGCGATGCCCTCTCCAGCTAACACGCATAGCTGTAGGGGTTTGAATGTTACACTTGCAAATTCGGGTGCAAGGTCTGTTCACGTGCACGTGATCGCGCTCACATGTGCCCTTTATTCGCATCATACACTTGAAAACTGCGTGGAACTGTTATTAGCTTCTGGTTCTCCGGACTTGCCATCAGTTCTCCCTTATCCCTTATTGCCCCATCGCTCTTTCCTTTCCGCGCATCTTAATCCGATGAACATTCGCATGGCTGGAGGTCACGGGCGTGGATTGCGTGGGCACGGAGTCCAGGCTTGACGAATGTTCCCGCAACGCATGGGGCAATCTGGCCAACTGCGCCAGCGCGGAAACTGCCGGAGTAATCTGCAATTTTACGGACTACGGCGGCAGCAGTAGCAGCAGCAGCAGCGGCAGCACCGACAGCAGCATAGACCTGGAGTACGCGTATGCGAGCTACCCATGTATGTTTCCGACCGACCTGTCATGATTGTCCGTCAAATTGGGCATCTGTAGTTATTTTTTTCATAATAATAATCATCGATGTTTGGCCTAGGTTTTTGCGTATCGGCTTAGTTGGCTCTTGCGACGGGTGGTCGCAAGGCTGGTTGAGTCGTGCAAGGGGGTTTCGTGCAAGTGTGTGTGTGTGTGTCTCTGTCGGTTGATGCGGGTTTGGGTCGCCTGCTTGCCCTCTTAGTTACCGACCTAGCTACCGACTTACCGAACTGCCTATCTACTTTCTTGGCACTGTTAGGGAAAGCAGCTCAAGCTTGCAGACATCCATTGCCTTACATCCACCAACGTTTCGAACCGCTCTGCCCGCTCGCAGAGCTGAATGGTTGGGCAGCCGCAGAGCGGAGAGTTGTGGAACCCATGGCACCCGCGGCACCCGGGACTAACCTCTCACCTTGTGATGTGCGCAGGTGACGTGGATTGGCAAGTGCGCCTCAACGGATCTACCAGCGGTCGTGTGGAGGTATGCCTGAACGGCACTTGGGGCAGGTGAGGCTGGAAACGGTATTAGTTGACGGCGATCGACCCTTGCCATCCCTACTTTTACGGGCGTGTGGTGGTATGGCCCTTGATCGATTATCAATGCCATCGTTATTATCAATGATCGATTATTTAATGCCATCGATAATTAATGCCAACAATTCTCTCCTTGCCTTATATACGTTTGGTACACCTGTTGCCCCAGCATTTGCGACGATGAATGGGACGACCTGGATGCGGACGTCGCCTGCCGGCAGATGGGCTTCGCAGGAGGCAGCGCCGTCGACGGAGTTCAGACCACCGCTGGACCTGCCGGCATGCGCGTGTGGCTCTCCCAGGTCAATTGCACGTAAGGAGTTACTCTGCAGAGCACAGCTGCGCAACAACATCATTGCCGCATCTCCCAAGAATCAAGATCCCAGGGCTCGTCCTATCAAATGTATTGCACCTTCTGTTCCACGCTCGTTGCTACTCCATCTCCTCTACTAGTTTGTGGCTTCGCGCCTGGTCTAGACATGGTCTCTGTGGGCCATATGCGATGCAGTTCACTCCGCAATTTGGGAGGCGTTTTCGTCACGGTTACCCTCCCCCATTACAGCGCTACTGGATTCACAGCTGCATAAATGGGCCAGTCCCTTTCAGCACATTGCACCTTGAGTGCAACGCCACCTGACTCAGCCGGTGCTTCTTGATCACCGCCTCGGATCGCAGGGGAACCGAGTCGGGCCTTTCAGCCTGCACGCAGGGGGCGCCACCAGGCTCAAGCCGTTGCACACACGCCAGGGACGCCGGTGCAACATGCTGGAGTGCCGGCACACCGGAAGTCCCCGCCGCCATCCCGTACACGGCCCCTTCATGTAAGACACAGACAACAGCAATTGGGCGGGCTTCGTCACCTCTCCCGGAACGCCCCGGGTCATCGTACGTGCATAGCCTTGGCACGCCGGAAATGTGTACCTCAGCCCCGGCCTTGTGGCGATGCGTTGATTCCGTGTGTTTGCAGGTGAAACCGCTGGCGACTTGCGGTTGGTTCCTGTAAGCAGCGTCGCTGCTATTCCCGGAGTGGAAGCATGGGGGCGAGTTGAGCTGTGCTATAGGCGCCGCTGGGGCGCTGTGTGCGCGGACAGCTTCTGGGGGCAAGAGGACGCCGACGTGGTTTGCAGGTGTGAGGGAGGGCGCAGCAGCCAGCAGGAGGAAAATGCGCGGCACTTCGATTGACTTATATCTTCCTCCTCTCTGCAGCCATGTGCTGCTGCTGATGATGCACTGCTCGCGATCGTGGTTGCTATCTGCTTGCTGCTGTACGCGACAACGCTCACATGCTGTGCCCCGCAGCCGCTTGACGGTCCCTACCCTGCCCTGCCCTGCCCTGCCCTGTCCCCCCCACCCCCGGACCCCCCGTAATCTCGCAGGTCATTGGGTTACCGCTACGCGGTGTCTGCAAGCACCAGCGAAACGAGCGGGGAGCCCGTTTGGGCCCAATATGTTCAGTGCTCAGGCACAGAGAACGACTTCACGCGCTGCCTGGCAGGGGGCTGGCAGGACACTGGCAGCTGTCCGGACGGCCTGAAGGCGGCCGTGGCCTGCGCCAATACGCCCATCCTCGCACCGCCGCCTCCCGCCAGCCCCTACAAATGTAGGTCTGATGATTATGCCGGAGGCTTCGTGTTCTTCGAAAGGATCACGCAATTTTTTTGAGGGTGGACCAAAGCTAACATATGCGTCATAATCCATCCGCAAGCTGCATCCAGTGGTTTTAAAACCTGACCATAAACCTGTTCATAATCTGTTGGTCACGTTGCGCGTCGACTTGGCTTTACCTTTTTTGGCAGGTTCAACTCCCGGCGCTGTGCGCCTGGGTGGGGATGACTGGTATAACGACACCACGGCTGGGACAGCCGGAGGCCGTGTGGAGTTCTGCTACAACGGCCTGTGGGGCACCATTTGCCAGGTGCGGGTGGCAATTTAGGGTTTCCCTCACCTGCGCCCCCACCCTCGTGTTGGCTCTGGACGTAGCGCCGTTCGCCATGGGCACCCAATTATCGGACACAATTTCTTAGCGGGCATTTGCCTGGACTCCTGCTTATCATATCTGCCAAAGCAATGTTTTCAATTTTTAGGCCCGCTTCCACCGTGTGGACGTACAGGATGCCTGGGCGCCCCCTGAGGCACGAGTAGTTTGCCGCTCCCTAGGCTACGCGTACGGCGGTACAGCGGGTACGGCCGCCTTCGGCATCGCGCGCGCAGACCAGCCGATTTGGTTGTCCAACCTCGCTTGCGACGGCACGGAATCGTCTCTAAGCCAATGCTACAAGTTCACGATTTCTAGCAACACAGTTGTGGAGATTTCGGGTTACGTGGGCGTCCTTCAGAATACGCTGACGAGCGCGGCCATGTGTACGGCACACCTGGCGGACGTGACTGTAAGGTACGGCACGTGCATCAGGAAAACGTCCATGTGTGGCCCACCTGCCGCGTCCGTTACAGATGCATATAGTAACTCGTTCCTTTGCCCATGCATCCGCTCATCCGTACAGGTGCTCGAAGCAATACATCCCTCCACCCCCAGCTCCATCACCGCCCCCGCCACGGGCTCCTCCGTCTCCGCCACCTTCTCTCCCCTCAACCACTCCTTCCCTTCCACAGCAACCGCCAGCTCCCCCTCGTCCACCAAACCCTCCGCCTTCTCCGCTAACTCCCGGCCTATCGTACATGTGTACGGAGGTGGGCGCACTGCGCCTGGTAGACGGACCGAACCCTAATGCGGGCCGGCTTGAAATCTGCTACAACGGTACGTGGGCCCCTGGCTTTGAGATTACGTCGCCGCCTCCTAGCTGTGCTTTTTGAATGTGTTAAGAGATGTCATGTTAGCAATCCCATACGACCGTTAATGCATTCACAGTTTAACTGATATTCCAAGGTGTTGTTTGGACCACAAACAATCTCAAATTGTTTTTGACATTTTATTTGACATTTTATGTCAAAAACAAAAATGAAGGAAACAAATACGTAATTGTTTCCTTCCCTCAGGAATCTGGGGAACTATTTGCAATCCGAGTTGGGACGACGTGCTGACTACCATGGCCTGCCGCCAGATTTTGGGTGTCCCTACCGCGTACGGCGTCCCCATGACGTCGTACGGGGGGTCCGGGGCTTTCCCACGTTTCCAACCTGCCGCTGAGAGCGTCCCCAAATGGCTTGAGCCCACGGCCTTTCGGAATCTTTGCTACGGGAATGAGAGCCGACTGGTGGACTGTGTGCCGAACGAGGCGTGGGCCAGGATCAGCACAACATGTGCCGCCTCCATCATTGGGCACTTTCTGGACGTTGGCTTGGTTTGTTGGCCGTCTAGGAGCGCGGTGGTGGCCACGCCGGTGCTGACGGCCCCGCCGTACAACTGCTCCAACAACGCGGAAGTCCGGCTGGTCAACGGCAGCTCTCCGGGCATGGGTCGGGTTGAGGTACGTGAGTGCGATGATGTTGATTATAGCGGGACATGGGTTTGAGATCCATTATAGCAGCAGCATTGATACATTCTGGTTGGCCGTTTCCTTGGGGAATTATGTTTGCGAATATGTGAGGGTGTGGAGGCTATATGGGTAACGGCTTTTAAGGAGCGACGTCGGTTCCGGGGCACGCCAATGCGTGCACAGTACATGTTGGCGGGGGCTCAATACCGGGACGTGATGCACCCCTGGGTAAGCTGCCATGCATCGTTCACCATGCCTAGTAGTGTTCGCCAAAAGGCCGAACATACCCCTCCCCTTTACCTTTGCCTGCAGGTTTGCCTGAATGGCCAATGGGGGGCCGTGTGCGCGGGCGACTGGGACAATCGTGCCGCAGCCGCTGTCTGCCGCGGTTTGGGATACTCCGGTGGCTACGTGAATAACCTCGCCAACCCGGGTTCGAGTCTCATCTGCGGCAGTAACATCAACTGCCGGCCTCGGCTGTACGGCGATCCTGGCCTCAATCAATCGGTATGGATTTGGAACGTCTCCTGCCCCTTTAACGCAACCTCCATCTGGGGGTGCACTCTCGGCAAGAACGTGTCTGGATACGTCAGCAATATCACGGGATCCTGTACGGCGCCGGCGAGGGCTGTGTGCGTCGGATTCGGGCTCCTGCCGCCGCCGCCACTGCCACCCCCAAGACCGCCGCCTGCCTTACCACCCTCTCCAGCCGCGCCTCCGTCTCCCTACCCCGCGGCTCCCAGCCCTGCACCATCCTGGCCAAACCCGCCGAACCCACTGCCTCCCAGCCCAGGACCGCCGCAGCCACCCAGCCCTGGCCCACCCAGTCCAGAGCCGCCCAGCCCTGCACCACAGAGTCCAGACCCACCCAGCCCCGTGCCAGCACGCCCTGTGCCGCAAAATGAAAGTAGGAAGACGCCCAGTCCCTCTGCCGCAATGAAGCCACCGAGAAGTCCACCTCGCCCTCCGAAACCACCGCCGAATATCCCACGATCTCCGAAGCCTCCGCTGCCCAGCCCCCGGTTACCAAGGCCACCTTCGCCCAGCCCCCGGCCCCCAAAGCCACCTCCACGCACCCCAACGCTACCTAGAACACCGCGCAGCCCTAGCCGGCCACCGTCCCAGCCGAGGCAACCCCGGCCGCCCAGGTCGCCTGTGTCGGGACCTCCACCGCATACCAGACCACCTCCGCAAGGCGCCAAGCAGCCGCCAGCAGCTGTCTGACAGCCAGCGCTTGAGCGTGCGTCAACGTGCTGAGCACAAGGAGGACGGCAATTAGAGACGATGCTCAGGAGATTTTAGCTGGTTTCCCCTTTGGGTTGGGTTCTCTGACGATGCTTGACGCACAGGTTGCATGTCTTAGTGCGCCTGGGTGCGCTAACCACGCAAGGCCAGCACTGTTCTTGTTTTATACGCTTTTGACGTACTTATACGTACCGTTCCGTACCGATAGATTGCACGTCGCAACGCATGGTTCACACAAAGCCCGTTGGAGAGGACGGATTTGATGCCTTCTCGCGCGTGTTCGCGCGAGATCCACATGCCGCATGCTAACGTCCCGAAAATAGGTTTGCTGCCACTTCGCAGCGTGCATGTGCACATGATCTATATTCGCAAAGCACGTTTACTGCCATTTCGCAGCGTGTGCGTGTTGCTTTTGCTACACCATTTTCCAAAGCCGTTTTGCTGCCAAGCTGCTACGCTGCCATCTCGCAGCGCTCCGGAGCCCTACCCTTACTTAAGTCTTGGAGTAAAGTAGTAGCTGCCAGCCGCAGCGCTGACGTGCTATATGCTTACGCAGCTTGTTGCTGCTCGTATCTTGCCTGAGACGCTGAGCGATGGTTTTATTCTCGGGTTGACTTCAATAGACAGGCTGGGCAGATGCGTCCTGTGCATCTCTCGGCTCGCGGTCCGCAGATGCAAAACTTTCGTATGTGTATCTTGTATTTTATACCAGCATATCGTCGGACACACATGCCGCTGCGCATTTGGGTGATATTTATAACAGGACACCGTAAACAAGCGATCGCATGACCTAAGGCACACGCCTGGTGACGAGTTTGCATCCTGTGTTGTGCTTCCGGCTGTTCCAACACCCCCGTTGACTGAGATAGTACTTTGGTGCACGAGTATGCACATCATCCCGTTGGACTATTTCCGGATCGTGTGAAGAAACGGCACAAAATCAACAGGCCGAGCGTGGATGTGGAGCTGTATGAAGGACCGTCCGTCGCATACTGACCGATGTTTATGCAGACGCGTAACACGTCCATAATTTACGGAATTGCATCAGCGAAGGAGGGTTCCCGGGCCTGTCAAGGTCTAATCCATAATGTGGTTTTGATTGCAGACGCCCGATGTCTAGAACTGCGGTTGCCGCAACCACCGATAATTCTTGCAAGGCCAAAGTCAAATGTACTACAAAGATCGACAAGTCATTATGGCTATCATCTTGGGGGATTTGAAGCCGGCAATGGGCTTGCCGCGCGGTCGGGGACTCGGGGTCTTGACAACGAGAGCGTGTACAACGAACGGTGACCGTTGGCGTAACGGTGGCTAACGGGGTCTGGGTTGCTTTTCGCTATGCACGGCATGTAATCCTTTATTTACATCTGCTAATTAGCTGCACGACAGAGATTGTGTGTATGTAGCAAGAGGCCTTGATATTTTGCCTAGGAAAATGTCTTCTTACTTCCTTCATGTAGTTGTTTTAACGTAGCTTTCAAACAAAATTACGGATGTTAGACATGATACTGTTTTTATTAACGGCCCTGGCGGCTGTCCGTGGAACCACGGCGATGTTTGAGGACCAAGTAGGCACATATGATTGGTACCGGCAGCACATCGGGTTAGTTTCTAGTGCATCTTTCCATCCCACAAAGCCACGCGTGTGCGTCGCCACGGCACAGACAGTAGTCGGCTGCTTGAACTTACGCGACGGCAGCCTTGCTTGGCGTAAGGCGCTAGGGGATGTCAGCGACGGCTCCCCGTCTGCAGTCGTGCTTCCAAAATCACAAACGTTTGTCACAGCGTTGGATGGCTACCTAAGGGCTTTCGATCTGGAGGGCAATTTGCTTTGGCAGCGCAAAGCGGCAAGTACAGCAGTTCCAACACTAGCTGGAGTCCCATCGACGGATGCTTCCTCCGAAAAGATGCTCTTGTTGCAAGACGGGGAGCTTCAGGTAGGGGTCAACTTGCAGGGTACGGGCCTTGGAAAGATGGATGCCTCCTCGCCAGGTTCACATCTGTGGGAGGGCGCGCACTCACGTGCGCATAGGGGAAGCTACTTATTGGCGATCGTTAAACTATGGGGGCTGTCATCAGGTTTCCTTGGGGGCTCTAAGCCTTTGGACAGGTTTGGCGCCCCCTTGTACGCGTGCTTTTAACGTATGCCGAGGCAACTCACGAATCCACATGGACGCAGCCCGTCCATGAGATCCTGTCCATGAGGACATCCACGTGCGTTTCTCTAGACGGACATGTCTTTAGGCCCTGCGAAAGGACGACCATCACCATCAAATACTGACTTTCCAACCCCGTTGGTGGCACGCAGCTGTTGGACCCAGCCGACGGTACGGTACATGGGGCCGAGCAAGTCGTGCCGGCGTCAAGGGTTTCCGGTCAGGTTGCCATGGTTGCGGGACAGGGTGGCTACGCGGCGGCTGTCATCTCGGGGTGAGTATGTGAACTGCATCAGGGGTCGCTTGCATCTCTTCTTTTACCTGCTTTCTGGCACTTCCCTGTCTGGTCGTTACCCCCGTGCGGTGGTCCTCAAAGGGCTGTTGTTACTTTGGGAGCCCTTTGGGCCACCGTACGGGATAATCGAAGTGGAAGCCATTCCCTTTAGGGACAACCCCGAAGGGTGTCCCCCTTCGGAAACACTTGGGGACTAAACCGTACGGGGACCTAGACCAGAGGTGGCAAGGGACGGTGTGAGTTCGTCCCCTGTCATCCCGAAAGGGAAACCAAATGGGGAAGGGACGACGGCGCTCTATCGCCCGCGCCCACGTTAGCCGTTGGGCCCTCATATAATGCAATGCGCGCATTGCTCCCGTCTCACAGGTCAAAGCAAGCGGTTCTAGTCGATATTAAAGACGCTGGCAAGGGCCAAGTGGGCAGCAAGCGGGATGCTGTGTCGCCGTTCAGTTTGTCGAACAGGCTTTCGATATCAACGGACACGCTTGCGGCGCTGTCTTCCGACGGCATGGCGCTTTGTACTGCGGACATCCGTGGTGAGAAAGCCGATATGGGAAACAGCCATCGAAAAAGGCGTGGGTGAGGCCAATTGTCCTTGGAATATAGGCATCGTCCGCGTCGCATGAAGGGGAGTCGCCACCGCGGCTCCTCAGTCCTCACCATAATCATCGCCTGATAGAGAAGCTGCACCTGATTACCGAGAAAGGGAAGGTGTAGGCTCCTGTGCGACTGCGTATGATCGCGTACGATGACTAAAAAGCCCAAGCAGGCGAGCAGATTGTTGGTCTCGGATTCTGGATGTCTCGAGCACGCTGGTTATGCGAAGTCCACAGCAGCCTGGACGCTTCCGGATGTGCCTAGTGGTACCTGTGGCGATGCCAGGGGGGGGGCCCGGAGTGCTCACCTGCTGTGCCTTCCCTCCCTTCACTGCCTCTTGTCGGGTCATTGCCGGCGCTTTTTGACACGGCAGGTGTGGACTCGCCCGTCCACATGACGTGCACGTCGCTGTCGGAGTTGGTTCCGGAGCTGCAGGCGGGTCCTGAAAGTTCCCTTGAAATCGCGAGCACCTACAGCGGCCACGTCATCTTCAGTACGAACCCCAGTAAGCCTCCCAAGTCCTGGAAGCCGCCACCGTATGGATGTGTCTAGGTGGCTATGCAGGAGGCGGGTCTTGACCATGTGTTGGCACGTATGTGATGTTCACATGCATGGCAGCTGGCCATGGGCCTCTGTTAGCATTTCCGGGTTGTACAGATACAGACACGATTCGATGATCCATGTTAAGCTGAATCACTTTGATAACCATGCAAGCTGCGGGCGGTGTACGTTTTGGAAAATCTTATGGCGTGGACACGGGCATTAGGAGTCCGCGCTGGCCCCCTAGGAAGCAATCAGGGCGGGTTTTCGGGGGCCAGGAAGGGAGACCGGAGTGGAACAGGTGCTCAGACTGTCGCGGCGGCTTTTGCCGTGTCCATGCCGACAGGTAACCCTGGCGCTGCGCTGCTTGCGGTGGATGTGGCGAACGGCGGCCTGCGGCTGGTCAAGTACTTCCCGGGGGCTGTCGCCGTGTCTTCAGAGATCCGGTCGGACAGCGACGCAGCCTTCGGCGTCCTGGAGGTGTCTGCGGCTGGTGGGTGGTGGGTTCAAGGACCGAACGGCTTTTGTTAACAGAAACCTCAATCTTTCATTCGTGCGCGGGTGTGGATGCTCGAGCCAGCAGTTCGCTTTGCCGCCTCTGCATCCCCTCGCTATGTAGGCGGCGGCCTGAAGCTGACGATTGTACAGTCCAGCAGCGGCGAGACTCTCCAGGAGGAATCGTTTCCAGCGCCTGCCAGCAGCGAACGTGTGGTTGGCGCGGTGCCAGTGTTGTCCCCCACCGGGCTGGTGCTCGGCACGTTCACTCGCAAGAAGGACAAGGCGACGGGGTACAGGTACGGTACTGCACTGTTGGGAAAGCGCTTTCATGACGCGTCGCAGTACGGCACACTGTTCGTGAGGGGATACCTGATCGGGGCCTGCTGTATGGCAGGGTGTCGACTTTGTAGACGTCGTCTTGCCGCCCAAGTATCGTCTGCGGGCAAAGGGAGGTTTCTTGGAAAGCATACAGCGCTGTATCAGGACCTTCTGGGGGCTATTGTTATTGGCGTGCGTCTGCACCCCACATACATACATACATACATACATACATACATACATACATACATACATACATACATACATACATGCATACATGCATACATGCATACATGCATACATACATGCATACATACATGCATACATGCATGCATGCATACAGATACTCACTGTTGCTCATGTACCATCGTCAGCATTTCCCTCTCCTCCCTTGAGTTTATGAAAACACAAAACACTGCTGTAGACACAGTATTTGCATAACAAAATAACCATTTTCCTATTCCCCTGTAACCACACACGTCATGCAGGGCGTTGGTGTCCTTCAGCAGCGGCCTGACCGTGTTGCTCCAGCAGGGCGTCATTGTGTGGACGCGCGATGAGAGCTTGTCCACCATCAAGGACACGCTCTTTGTCGACCTTCCTGCGAGGCAAGCCAACGGCTCAGCGCTGCAGGCCGCGGGAGGAGTGAAGGTCGATTTCCAGACGCGGCTGAGGTGTGTGTGTGGTGATCTCTTGGTGCGGCCGAATCCATTCCATATGCAGTATGTGCACCCATAGGTTTTCCACCTTTTTCTGGCTCTCAGCCTTGCGTGGCGTGTTACAACAACACGCATGGCACTGCAGCCGGCCTGCATCTTGCATCCCTGTACCTGCAGCCGGGCCATGTGGCGTCATGTGCGTCAATGCATCCGCAGTGTACCGCAGCACCGATGTCCTGAAAGGCTATCAAGATCCAAAAGGGGTCTGCGTTTACCACAATCTTAAAGTTTATCAACTTAAGCACGGTTTTAAATTCGCAAGCCAGCCCCTGTGCGGTAATACGATTGACCTGGCGTCCCCTACATCATGTTTCCTGTCCTTGATGGCTGGTGGCTTACCACGTGACCAGGCGACCTGTAATACTCGGTTCCCTCACTGGCGAAGGCGCACGGACCCGTTGACGACTTTATTATGAACCCTGTACGGCACAACAGGTACCAGGTGTTGGGAGCGAAGGTGCAGCTCAAGTTGAACACTCCGACAGAGGCGGCGGAGTTCCTGCAGCTTCGAAGCGCTCTCTCGGACAAGAACACGCCGGTTCGCGACGTGAACGGCTTCCGGAAGCTGCTCCTGGCGTTAACCTCTTCAGGTAGGTCGTGCCGACTGGCCTTTGCATGCAGGCCGTGCTGCTGGCGTGGCCTGCGGGTGCTGCAACCTGCTGAGCGCGCTGTGAGGAAGGTTCGGTGTATATAATGTAGATAAATGCTGTGGCGCTGGTAGCGCTATTGTGGCTGCGATTTGAATTTGTTATGCCGCTACGTGCTCCCCGCTGCAGGCAAGTTGGCGGCGCTGCACAATGGCGACGGCCGGCTGCTGTGGTCGAGGTCCTTCGACAGCCAGTCCATGCCGACCCGCTTGCTGCCATGGCGCGGCTACCACGACATTCAGCACTCTCCGGAGGTGCTGCTGCTGCGGGAGGCGCAGCCTGGTGCCTACGTGGCCGTTCTGAATGCGCACACCGGCGAGCAGCTCTTCCACATGCCCTTGGCCTACGGCGTCGCCAAGGTCGTTCCCCTGCACGCGCCCATGCACGAGGGGTCCGCCGTTCAGAGCGTGTACCTGCTCGTGGAGAAGGCTGCTGAGGGGGCCGCTGACGGCGCGCCTGTGCTGCACCTGCTACCCGATTCAGCGGCAAGCCGGCGGCACGTAGCGGCTTCGGAATGGTCGCTACATTTCTTCACGCAGGGCCAGGAGCCCATGACGCTCACAGGCTACCGCTTGGCCTCGATGTCTGATGGCTCAGCTCAGGTACCTGCCGTGCAATCATGGCAGGTAAACTTCCCGGACAGCATCTTGGCAATTGCGTTCAGGGACCCCACGGAGCCCATCCAATCGTCCGTGAAGGTGAGGACGGGGTACGACGGTTTTTACGGCACGTTACGGTGCGTAATCCCAACGCACTGCAACGGTCACTCCTTTGTGGTGATGGTGATGATGGTGGTGTGAGAAGGCATACCTCCGGTTGCGTAACCTACGAGCGCGCATCACTGTGTGCCTGTTCTTTGCTAATCCTTCCTTGTGTGATGGCAGCGCACCGCTATGCTTTCTGTGTAGTCGCGGCGCCTCGCAGTGCTAAATAACGTCCATAGGTGTGCTTTCCTTCATGCGCGTCGTAGCGTGCAGTTCCAATGGCATGCAGCACGGCAACGGGCTTATCGTCAATAACAATTGCCGCATGTGTGCACATGCCAGGTGCTTTCGGACCGGACCATCAAGTACAAGTACCTCAACCCCAACTTGCTCTTCGTAGCCACCGGCCCAGCGGATGGTGCGCTGGCGGGCTCTGGGTCAGCCAATGACGACGGCCTTTCCAGTGAGGTTACGGTGCACCTGGTCGATACGGTGACGGGCCGTGTCCTGCACCGGCAGTCCCACCCGGGAGCACGGGGTCCCGTGACGGCGGTCTTGACGGAGAATATGGTGCTATATTTCTTCCGAGACATCGAGTCGGGAAGGTGCGTCGTTGTGGCAGGGAACATGCGATGCGTGAAGGAACACGCCAGCTGCTCGCCTTGTATTCATCATTTTTTCAGCTCGATGGCTCTGTGAGAGCTCCGCGCTGCGTTTCTGCGCGCTGATGAAAATCCATTTAGGCTGTTGTTATAATTCAATTTCATCAATGGCCGGTACGCGAATGCTGCCCTGCAACGGGAAATGATAGTTTTTGACTGGCGTCCCAAACGCGCGGCATCGCATCTGCAGGCTTTAAGCTCCATCCCAAGCAGCTTGTTCTCAAGCTGCCACCTGCCCCACTTTCACGTCCCCTCCCATTTTCCTATACTGCATCATAGCTGCCGCCCCAATGGTAGCTGGCGAGTGAACCGGTATGCGGTATCAACTCCCAAAGGAATGTTGTGTCCCTCGGGTTGTTCAGCGACATTATAAGTCACCGACGGCCTATCGTCACCCTGCACGGTGATGTAGTCTCTATTTTCTTTGCTAACTGTTGAGCTCCGCAGGTATGTGGCGACGTCGATGGAGCTCTACGACGCCACAGCAGGCCGCGAGTTTAGCGTGCTGGACTACCTTTTCAACCCCAACAGCACCCGGCCCGTGTCATCCTTCAACCCAACGCCCGTGGAGGTCCAGACCCAGTCGTTCTTTTCCCGCTTGGTGCCTACTGCTGCAGCTGTCACGCGAACTGAGCAGGGAATTACTGCCAAGCAGCTCCTGCTCGTCACGAACACGGATCAGGCGAGTCACACCACCGGGGGGGCTTCATGTTGAGGAGTAAGCACGCGATGTGTGCGGCGGTGCACAGCACGCGCTCCTTTTTGCGTACTTTCTGCTGACTAATCCTTAAGGCCTGGTGTGTTCGGACACGCAATTGTTTGCAGTATTGAGGCGTGTGCATGTATGTACGTATGTGTGTACAGGTGTACGCGCTGGATAAGCGATGGGTGGACCCTCGCCGGCCAAAGAAGCAAAAGCTGAGTCAGGATGAAGCGGAGGAAGGCCTCGTTCCGTATCAGGTAGGGCGCGAACGCATTGCAACCCTTTTTCCCTTCGCCGCTCCTACAATATCACACACCGGCCTGACGATCTGTTACGCGCCCTTTCAACGATTTGTTACCCGCCCATCTCTGTACGAACCCTAAGTTGGGCAAGGCGTTGAGCAATGCTGGCCATGGTTCCGTTTTACTGATTACTGCAGCTTCACATGTGCGTGTGCTGATGCTTCCGTAGGACACCCTTCCGCTGTCGCCGTTAAGCTTCACCACCTTGGATAAGCAAGTGCTCGGCATCAGGGGTGTCAACGTGGAGCCCACGAGGCTCGAGTCCACCTGCCTCCTCTTCGTGCACGGAGTCGATATGTTCTACACGCGGCTGGCTCCGGCCAAGGGCTTTGATTCTTTGGAGGACGACTTCAACTACGCGTTACTGCTTGCAGCCCTCCTCGGGTTGGCCGGTGGAGCTGTTGTCCTCCAGTACATGGCGAAACAAACGTCCTTGAACCAGAAGTGGAAGTAGTTCAATGGAATGCGTGTCGAGCTGAGGGTAGGCAGCAGCTGGTCAGGACGTAAGGAACGTCGCGTTATTTGTCCGTCACTGCCCTGTTTCCGGCCTTGCGTCCGGCGTTGTGATGGTGGTAAAGGGCCAAGACATGTTAGGGCAGGGCTGGGACATTCCATTGTTCCTGCTACTCAAGGCTCTCTCAGGAAGTTGAAGACGTACCGCCGCTGAGCATTGATGCATGGCATTTGATGTCGGAACGATGCCAGGAAGGCCCATCCGCTGAGCGACACACGGGGCCACGAGGTGTATGCGGTAAATGTGTCCGGGTAGCTTTAGGCTGGTGTGCACAGGCTGGAATAGCTGTCGCACTTCCCACATAGCAGGTGATCGGATGTGGGACGCACTTCCTGGCTGCTGTGTGTGATGCAGCGGGGTTTCACTACTTTACACGAGCACTGCGTGTTCTCCTTTGCAACACATCTTTGATGTTGCGCGTCATCTTTCTGATGAACAAGGGAAGCACTGAAACCTCTTGCGCGTGGTGACGACCCATGGGTGGTGTCGTCCTATTGATGAAGTTAAGGGCGAGCGAGCATCCGGACCAGAGCGCTTGGGTTTTGATGTTTGAAATTCGGTCATGTGCGCTGCTTCTGCGCCTTTCGTCCCCATCAGCCACGTCAAGTTTCAACGATGCAGCCTGGCCCCCAGCTCCCAAGCGATCCAATTGCCGATCTCACGGTAACGTGAACGACAGTGTTCATCCAGAGCGGCCCGGGTGCGCTCGCCCCATTCTAATATGGAACATGTAGTAGGAGGATCTGGCCCACAGCAACAGGCCATCAATACCGCGTAGCTGGAAACCGCTCAGCCATTGAACTTGCTGTTGTGTTCGCGACTTCAGGTACCGTAACAGAGGATCTGAACGGCTCATCAATGTGTACTACCACGAAAGCAGCTCAAAAGCTTACAAGTGCCCACCACAAAATTACGTATCAGGGACAACAAACACTAGATCGGCCAAGCATGCTAGAGATCGCTGGCCAAGGCAAGGAGAAGCCTCACCCGTAGCTGATAATGTCCTCATTAAACTCAAGGTGACTAGACAGCACGGGCGACGGCTGGTCTTAAGTGCGTCTGGCGTGCAGGTAGATGGCCGCGCCCCAGCAAGGAGGCAGACAGGAACAGCTTTGCGGTACACCCGTGCTGCCATTTTGCCCTTCTTTCCTCTGCCTTAACTGCTAACGTATACTTCAGTGGTCTCTGGTGCCGATGCGTCCACTACACTACATGGGCTAGAGGAGCTGGGTTCATGGCTTGCAGGATTACGTGCCCAAAGCGGTGAGGCCCTGCGTGATTCCCCTGGAAACTTATCGAGATGAGCAGGGACGGGGACGGTGATGCGTGGTGTGTGGCGCTTCCTAGCATACGAACCCTGCCAGTCGCCCAGGTGGACCGCTTGGTGACTGCTTTAGCGTGTGCATGGGAAGCGGGGATACCCTGGCTTATGTGTGCCCCTTGCGCGGCGCTTTTGGAGAGGCAGACCGGATGGGTGCTTTGCCTTTTTACCTTGGAGTGTTTCAGACGGGTTTCCAATCCCCGACGCTGCGGCGCCCCATTAGTCCCGCGCGTGTGGTTAGTCCCTCTCCCGTGTGTTGGAAGGTGCTTCGGCGGTCTTGCCGTTAGGTCAGGACAGGATAGAGCAAGCCCGGCCAGCTCATGTAATATAACGCAGCGAATTGCATATGCTACGACGAGCTATTGGCAAGAACCATTGTGAATTGGGCTGTAGAGTTACAAGTTACAAGTTCCGCACGCATGTGCGGGGTTGTCCTTAAAAGCCGGGGGGCCCATGGACGTTATATTGGTATTGATGCGGGTACGCGGGGGGCCATCCTCCTCCTCTCTCGTCCGCTTCAGGGCGAAGCGAAGCGCCTCAGCGCGACGCGCCTGGCCTCCCAGATTTCCGAGAGGTACCTGGCCAATGCCAGGGTGGGCGCCTCAGTCACAACGGTGCGCATGCTGAGTCCCTTAAGAACGAGGTCGCCATCGTGTAGATGTGCCGCAGCCGATGCAACGCGCCGTTTTCTCCTGTGCGCCGTTTTAGGACCCTTTTCTGTGTAGCATTGGTAGAGCCCAGATGCTCCCAGTCGAGTAGCTTCGATTCGCACGTGGGCTGCCATGAGCGGCTATACTTTGCGGAATATATGGCTGTACAGGCTCGATTAGGATCCCAACTACGACAAAAAAAGCAGGAAGATGCAAATAGTCGACTCTGGGCTTGCGCTGCAATCGCCGCGTATGCAGAAAATAGACGTCAAGATCAACTCGGGCCAATCCGTGTGCATCGTTGAAACTTTTACAATGAAACGCTACCATATTGCCTTTCCATTTTGACCATGAACGAGGCGCTATCTTGTAGATGCTTTGTTTTTCCATGGACATAGCGATGGTCGGATTGTCCTATTGTGATGCGCCTGTATACTCAGGCGGCCAGGGATGCAAGGAGACGCAAAAGGAAGGAAAATACTCCCACCTTAAAATGTAGTGCATCGAAAGACGTCTTTGCAAGTGACTTATAGTATAGGGGGAGTTAACTTCTTCTTAATATCAAACCAGTTTGATGAAGGTATTCCTGCAAAACGGACCTAAGAAGTTATCTGAAGTTACGACCGCTGCAGCAGCGTTCCCGAGCCTTGTTACCTAGCCATACCCCAATGGGTTCAGCAGCTTAGAACTGCCGCAAGGTAGGAATCTGAAGCCTACAAAAATTCCCCAAAATCACAAAGGGATCTGACACTGGCGTGGGAGGTTCAGTGCCGCTCGGTGCACATAATAACATAGCAACGCCGCCTATGACAGAGATGATAGCTCTCTGCAAAGAATATAAAAAAAGCTTTGGTATGAATTTGCTGCAACCCCTTGGACTTCCTGACGAGCAATTTGTCCATGAGTGACCTTGCTGTTAGTAGCGTCGCAAAATCGTACGTAACCATAATGGCCACAGCGTTCAGTTCAAATGAACCTTTGAAGAGATTTCTTGAACATATCATACAGCATACACTCCCCATCCGTTCTTTGGTGTTGGCTACGGTTGTCATACGAAAAATGACGCTGGCAGTCGAACTGCTCAGCGGACATATTGCAAGACCTACTTCTTTATATCGAGTAATACATTCTAGTTACGGATGCATATGTAGTCTTAAAGTAATGCGTATGAAGCACCACATCGCAGCGACAAAATCCAGACTTCCCCGCTCTCAGAAGTGCCACGAAGTGACATAAAAATCTATAGTGAAGCAAATATAACGTTTTTGCAAAGGACTTGGTTAGGGAACTCACTTTGTACTGTTGTGCGGGTAGCTGCCGTATACGCACTCATACGACGACGGAGGCAATTGTCTGCCTGAATCACTGATGACAGGATAACCTACGCCAGACGAAATTGTTGGCTAGGCGTAATCCTCTCGGCTTTGCAAGCGTTGTTACTATTATTACCGTGCACCAACTACAGGAAGTGGACAATCATAACATTTTAAGCCTCTGTAATAATACAGATATGGAATAGGAGCCTAGGTAAATTTAAGGGAAAGGAAACGGAATGCCTTTCCAACCGCCCTCCCGGATGCAGCGACGGGGTCTTACGAAGGCCATTGGGTCTTGGTCGTTTGGTGCTACCTTGTGGCTTGCTACCATATCGTTTTTCCTTTGGACGACTAGCGTGGCGCAGGAAGAGCTAACAGGGCAGCAAGGAGTCAGCTCAGTTCGACGGGTACTATCAGACGACCCTGCAAAACCTTTTTTTATCAATGTTGATGACGAAGATGAAATATATAAGTTTTTCTCAGAAGCCAGTGGCATTAGTTCGGTTGTGCTCAATCTTCCTCGGCGTACCTTGGTCCTCAACAGACCACTGAAAATTCCTATATCAGCAACTTTACGAGGAACTTCGTCTGATGACGCTGGACCGGGATCCATATTGCGATGTGGAGCGGGAGACATGGCGAGCCTCATTGAGTTCAGCGGGAGCCGTCTGCACCTCTCAGGCTTGCAACTGCAGGACTGCGGATGCACTGGAATTCGACTTGATTCGTCGTTAAATGCAAGCGTCACGATTGAAGACTGCGTGTTCCAGAATTTTACCCGTGCATTGGTACGTTGGCATACCACAACGTCCTGTTTGGTTAGTGTGCGCAGCCCTTAATGGACTGCTTAATGCATTTCCACATGCAGGATTCGGGTCGTGTCGACGGTTCGAAACCTGAGTCGCCCGCAAGCATCACGCCATCTACCGCGGCGCTCGCCGTCCATGCTGGCGACTTTTCCGGAAGCTTGACAATCCGCAATAGCCGCTTCCTAAACAATGCTTTCTCTCAGAAGTCGCGTCTCAGGCGCTTGTACGACACGCTGGGTAAGGGTTTGCCTATTGTTGAAGCTAAGTCGCAGCAATTGACTGTTGCACGTTACGCATCGCAAGCGTTGGATTCAGGATTCGGCCCCTGCGTTAACCTTTGTATCAATAACATCAGTTAAGCGCGACCCACGAACCCTGGGCGATCGACGTACTTGAATCTGTTGTTGGCCTCGTTCCCAGTGCAATTCGCGACCAGTTAGCGCGGCCTATCGGCCTGTTATTCATCTTATAATCCCAGGCGAGGATCTCATGAATTCGGCGGCTGTTTCCTTCTTAGCCACACGAAGCCGTCCAACGAGCAGGAGCCCGCATTCATGCGCGCCGTTGGGGCCATCCCTCCGCCCGTGCTGGCAGGGGCGCCATGAACCCCGCCTGCCTTTCACTCCCATCTCCTCTAGTCCGCGACTTAACCTCCTTTCGACCATGCATAAACCGCACCCACCCAGATAGTCCTGTGGCTGTCCTAGGCTTCGCATGGTCTAGCCATAAGTTTTTCGAGTGTCAGGGATGCGTTAAAAACCCCCAGGACCTCTCTTCTTGCCTTTTAGTCAAATCGCGCCCGCAATGTCATGGCTCGTGAGTCCTTACAAACTTCTTCCATCACACCCGTTACGCGCGCATTTCGAATAAATGCGAAGATGTTAGCCATCTGAGCCGTATCGACCGATGGCACGACGAGCATCCAAGCAAATAAGTACATTCCCAACTTCTCGGCCGTGTGGTTGCGCGGGGTAGCCCCAGCGCGTATAATAAGCAGACCAGACATCTGCAAGCTGCCTGCCACAAGAGCACCACTCGACCCCGTGCGCAACACCTACCGCTTCGATAGCTCTTGCTTGTTTTACCTCGTTCCTGATTTTTCTCCTGCTGTTGCTGACAGTGAATATTACGACGACCCCTTCTGTTCACCCAGATGGCAGCATTCAATGGGTCCTCAGGAGCCGTCGCCAATTGCAGACGACCATCCCAGGAGGCACGCTACCCTTGCGGCCCGCGGCTGAGCGGCACAGGCGATTACTAGCAGCAGTGGGCCAGTTCAGCGCGGGTGAAATGGGCGGGATGAGTCCCTGGGGTTTGCTCGCAGAAGTGCCTAGCCGTGCCTCATCTTCTCGGGCCCGCCGGCTGCTGGATGCCCAGTATTCAATGCAGCTGCTGGAGCGCGCCATGCTCAAGCATCCTGGGGTGCAGGTAGGGTAGTCTTTGCCCTTTCTGCAGGTGCCGATGCTGATGCTGCTCCTTGCTGCGATGGCTGACCGTCAGCTCATCACCCGCTTCTCCTTTGTCGGATTGGTTGTAAAGCGTTTCAACGTGGTGTGGTGTGGTGTGGTGTGGTGTCGTGGCGCTATGCTGTGCGGTGGTATTAGGACTGCTCAACACGACAACTGCACTACACTGCTCACTAATCATGTATCTGTGCACAATGCGGATTCGGTGCAGACGGGGCCCTGGGCCGATGATATGGAGACGGTTGTGGCCGTTGTGTGCCGGAGGCAGGGTTGCAACATCACTCTTGCGGATACGACCTTTGCCAACAATACAGGTGCGCTCGCCTGGCAGTGTTGTTAGTGCTGCTTGCATATTGTGAAAATACATTGATGGTTTGGCTGGTGGCCTGACGCTTTGCTTCAAATGGTGTTTGTGACTCTAACATTAAGGACGGGTACACATGCCTTTACCAAGGCGCTTCCGGTTTACCTTAGGCCTCATGACGCCGCTACACGAGGAGGGTCGCTTACGGGCCGTGTGGTTTCCTCCCTCGCCTTCTGGTCTCCGGCTGTGTGACTGGCCGCCCTGTGTGCATGCAGGCGTTGCGACTGGAGCCCTGTACGTGTTGTGCGATGGCGCAGCAGCCTGTGACGTGAGCCTGGACAACACCGATCTCACCAACAACAAGCTCCTGTGGCAGCAGGCGCTGCTGGCGCCCACAGAAGCTCAGGATCAGCCGGCACCACCAATGGACGGGTCAGTGATGTCCGCGGCAATGGGTACTACCGAGGCCGCGTTCCAAAGTGTCGCACCTCTCTATGGAAGCACGACCGACGCGGCTGCGCCAATCGAATCAGCAGCGGTTGGCAGTCCAGGCAGCTCGGACCAAGGAGAGCAGCAGAGCCAACCAGATGCCACCGGTGCTGCAGAAGCAGGAGAAGAAGATGCAGAAGCAGCTGCACCGCCGCAACAGCCCTCTGGAGGAGCAGTTGACTTTTGCGCAAGCTTAAACTATGACTATGACCTCGTTGGTGTCGCGCAGATGCTGAGCCACTTGCCTTGGCTCACGTACACCTACCCACTTGCGAAGGCCTTCAAGGAGCAGGTATGGACCCTTCTTCGTCCAGGCTGGCGGTGGCGACGGCCGGCAATGCCCGTCGATTGTAGTTTGTAACACGAACACACATATGCAACACACACATATACACACACACACACACGATGTCCAGGTCATCGGTGGAAGGAGGTGGAAGGGGAAAGCGTGCCATGCCGTGATGCGGGGGGTCGCCGGGTGGTCGGGGCATTTCCTGGTTAGTACCAAGCCGCCGTAACCTTCCTTAGTGCCTGCTGCACTCCCTGTTGTCCTCTTTGTCACTCTGTGTGCTCCCGATGACCTGTGTCAAGTTGGGCACATTGTGCGAGCGACAACTGACTGCGTCCTCTGCCGGGGCTATCACCCGGATGGGGTTAACGGTCTACAGGCCGCCTTGGCGCCGGGCAACCAGAGGGCGAAAGCTGCGGAAAAGGCGATGCTTGAATGCGCCCCAGTGACCGGTCGCACGTTGGGGGCCGTGGTGCTGCACCAGCGGGGCTCCCCGACGCCTGGTGTGTTGCCATCGGCGTACCGGGCGATGATGCGTGTGAAGATAACAGGCGGCAGCTTTACCGGCAACGATGGCTCGGCAGTGATGAGCACAGCCACAGGTGCGAGCTGCATGCAGCTCTTCTCCAGCCTTCCTGTGAGGGGTGCACCCCGATGTCCAGGGGTTCTGTCAGCGAACGATATAAGTTAGAAGATGTGAGCAAATCCTTAAGGAGCCGCCGTAGCACATGACCCGTTTGCCTGCGTTGCGGCGTTGGTGTTCTGATCATCATCCTTTTTCTGGTCTCGTTTATTTCTTGGCCGAGCTTTTTTCTGTTAGCCCAAATCTACTTTCTCCTACACCCCCCACTTTTACCTGAATGAGCTGTACGAAGAACACGGTAGTCACACGCCGCCACGTGACAGAGGTACATTCATACAGATTAGGCACTATTGGTAAGGCACGACCATTGCCCCCGGGCGATCTCGGGATCGAAACCTGTCGTGGTCAAAACATCTTATGATGGTGTATGATTAAGAGTCCCTAGTCGATGGAGGGTGGTGACTCTGGTGTAAAGTAAATTTGCGAGCTGACCAGGAATGGAATCAGGCGGCCGTCGATCTCGCAGATTCCGTTGGATGTCAGTGGTGGATGCGAAACCTGAGCGAACCACTGACAAGTTGTCTAGGGTCACTAGATGAGAGTGCTCCGAAATACCGGGGAAGGCCAGGGTTTCACCGGGTAGCGGCCACGGGTGAAGGTATGTCCCCCTATTCCTCACATCGAACGTAACCTCGAGACGATACATGGAAAGTTCTTCCCGGGTGCGAGTTCTAACCACCCGCCGCCCGTTCAAGAGATTGTTGTCTACTCTTCGTAACCGAAACAAGAAAAAGCACCTTGCACTTGCTTGGCCCGCACCTATCCACCTACGGGTCCCGCGCCCTGCAGATTTCATGGCAATGGCGGGCGGGAACGGCACGTGGTCTGGTGGCCCGCCCCGCCACAGCGCCGACTTCTACATGTCTGGGCTGAGTGTCATAAGCCACGTCAGCGGCTGGCCCGCAATTTGGCTACGGTGGGCGCGGAAGGTGGAAATTTTTGACTGCTCGGTGCGTCTTGGGTCGTGGCTGGGGAATGCTGGGGTGGTTGGGTTACATTTACCCGCGTTTGCCTGGACTAGCCATAACGGACTGATGCTCACGCTGCGGGTTCCACGGCAGCCTGGTCCTGTTTCCCAGTATAGCGCTTTCATTCGGCAACTGCGAGCACGGGGAAACACATACGGAACACGAGCTTACGTGTGGTGCGTTTCACCGGAGAGGCGCGCCGGTGTTTAGCTGGTACAGGTTTCTTGGGGGCGTTTAAGGACTTAAGCTGCTGCCCTGTGCGGTGAATGTGCGAGAGCACGACCTGAGCAAGCAGGGCTACGGTGATGCGCTTTTTATCTGCTTTGTTCGAGGCCACAGGTGACGGACAGCACCGGCGCCGTGTGGCTTGATGAGGTTCGGGACGCCGCACTGATCGATGGGAGCACATTCCGAGGTACGAGGCATTGTTTGTCACCAGCCTTGTGCCAGGCCCTTGTGATCCCAGGGCCTCGAGTCTTCAGTCGGTTCGTATGGACAGCCAGGGGGGCTGTGTGCTGCCGTATCAATGCTTCATGACGGACTGATGTGGTACCATGGGCACGGTTAACCTTCCGCAGATCCTAACACAGAGCTTTTCGCTTCTGCTGTTTTCTGTTGTTGCAGGCAACATACTTGGCAACCCGTCCCTGGACTATATGAGCTACGCACTGCTGGTCGACGCTGGCGCTGGTGCAGATACATCGCATGCTGTGAAGATCCAGATGACGCCTCTTGGCACTGAAGTACCCAACACGGCCACCGTCCGCAACTGCACTTTCCAAAGTATGCAGGCTTGCTCCTATAATCCCCACCCACACGCACGTTGGGCCTCTTCATGGCGCGTGTGTGTGGGTCCGTTACACCTTTGGAGGCGACGCAACTCAAGATGTAGTGTACACACACATACATACAGATAACGCCCCAGAGCGCGATAATGGAGGCTCAATTCGCCAAAGAGGGTTGCGAACAGGCCCTGTGAAACAGCAGTTTGTAGCAGATATGACATCCTTTACCAACGCGCATGATGCATAGGGGGTGTATCCGCAGTACCGGGCCGGCCAGCCGAGGACACCCTGCCTGCTATTAGGGTAATAACTATCAATTCTTGCCTCGTCAAGGATGAGCCCGGAGGGTTTCGGAGCCAGTCTGTACGGGTCTGTTTAAGTCATTACCTGCTCTATATGGGCAGCACACTGCCATGTACATGCATATGCATCCACCAAGCTTGGCAGCCGCCCTCCCCGGTTAACGTTCAGCCGTCGGGGCGAAAGTGCTCTACCTGCTTCCCGGGCCTGGTTTACGTAGTGTGGCATGACATGGCGTGACATGGCGCGCTGACTGCAGGCAACGCTGCCATCACCACGGGTGTCCTGTACATCCGCGCATTGGACGACCCTTCCCTCACCAACCCGGATGGGCAGCCGGGCCGGACTGAGGCGGCCGTGGCGGATACAACCTTCGCGGATAACACCTGCGAGCTGTAAGTGGTGCCGCATGAGCGTTTTATTTCCGGGGCCAGCAGATTCGAGTATTGAGACGTCGGACCATTGAATAACATCTAAATATCCCTGAGGGTGTTCGAGCGGGACGGCCAAGGGTGTTCACATTTTCACATTAGGTAACAGACGTTTTGGAACAAAACTAGTTTTAATTTCGCTGTAAACAAGGCTTCTTCAACTATGCTGCAACTAAAGTCAGTCCTTAGGAGCAGGGCGGCTCCTGAGCTCGCAGCCCTACTTGGCAAGCACCGTTCATCATCAGTCATGCATCTACGCATCCAGCCATCTCACTCGCCTCTGAACTCACCTCAGCCCCAGTCCTTGGGCTCGCCCCTGCCTCCACTCATACCCAACATCGCCGCAACAACTTAACTAAAAATAATCACGCCCGACCCACCACTGCGACTGCAGGTCTCAGCCGGGCGCCGAGTGCGGAACGGGTGCGAGAGCTTTGCGAATTTCCGCAGCCTTCAGTGTCACGGTGCAGCGAACCAGGTGGGCCAGTCTCGCGCTCAGTCCTAGAGGACGATCCGCAAAGAGGAGGGCCCGTCAAGCGAGAGCGCCACGAACACGAGGAGGCGAGAGTCCCTACTCCCGAGATGTACTCGCCCAACGGAACAGGCGGCGGAGGGCCCGGATAGCCCTTTGATACTATCTTCGCGGCCTCAGGACGCACATGAGAATGTTGTGTGCATGAGTGGCGTTGCAGCCCATCCCCATCCCCATCCCCATCCATCATCGGTGTGCTGATCCATCCCATTATTGATAGGCCACCAATATGCGCCGGTGACGTTTGCGATGGAACGGAAAAAGCAAGAGTTACTCTTCCTGAGATGCTGTCTATGCCATCCAAGCCGTGTGGGCAAAACATGGCAAAAGCGTTGCACGGGGCGAAGGGGTGAACGCAGCGTGAGCACTGCGCTATTGCGTGTATGTGTGCAGGTTCACAGGGAACTTGAATGGCGGCTTGTACTGCAGCAACGTCTATCAGGTCGTCGTGAAGGACTGCGAGTTCGATGGCAACAAGCTCACTTATGCGAAAGAAGAGAGCGACATCAGCGATAACGCCGTTGGTAGGTTGGTTGCATTACACGAGCCAGGTAGTTGCTGCTCTTGACGGTTGCCCCGCTAATCGCGTCACGCGATCAGTCGGCCGTTGCAGACGTGAACTTGCTGCGTGTGGACGCTCCGGGCTCTCAGTCCCTCACTTTCCAACTGCCAGAACCAGGGCAAAAGCTGCCGCCGTAATATCGCACCTTTTTGCTTATTCGCGTAAATTGAGACTGTACCGCTGTACGGACATCCCCGTGCGGGATGGTGCCCTGGCGCATGAGCCACGTATCTTGGCGGACATTTGTCGTACAATTAAAGAGACAGCAGGCCGCCTTTCTTCTGGCCAGGGGTGCCCTTCCAAAAGCTTTGCAGGGCAGCCCTTCGCGCCGTCTTGCGGTCCGTGTGGTATCTTACATTGTATGGTAACATACACCATTATATATCATTATTATTATATATTATTATTATTATATATTATTATTATTATATATTATTAATTATTATTATTATTATAAGTATAATTATTGTAATTATTTTAATTATAATGTTTGGGCTGTTTGTTAGGTAGCATGGCACTAAAGGGACATTCGATGGCTCGTCATGCCCGCCACCCCACCCCACTGCACCTTCCTAAGATATGCTAACTGTTATGGCCGAGGCCCTCCTAGTTGCGACTAGGTTTCTTTCGGAGGTCTGGGAGGCCAGGCACATCGTGCGCAGACGCGGCGAGCCCACGCGAGGGGGAAGGACGACGATGTCCTCACCCGGCGCCACAATAATTGATGCACACGAACATCATCGCGGACCTTGTTCCAGAGCTGTTGTTTTGCTTCTTCTCCGCTACCTCCAGGCCGAGCCTCTTAATTACGTGATATCTAGAGATGCGTTGATTTGCATTTGCAGGTGGCGCAGGGCTGTATGGGGAAGGCATCGGCAACGGTGGCTTCAGCATCAGCGCCACAAACTTCACGCGGAATTCCGCGACTGTCGGGGGAGGCGCCGTGTACCTGAGATTCTTCGGGAAGCTCGCAGTGGACAGCGGCAGGTAGGCCTTGATGGCGTGGATGTCTGGATCCCGATCCGGTCTACCGCATGCAGACCAGGACGCCTGCAGTGCAGAAACATGTTAGTCAAGTTCAGCTCACCTGATGAAGTTCCTGCCATACCAGCTGAGAGAATTACACCTTTTTGCGATGGGTTTGGGTTATTTAACGCCAGGCCAACTGACAGGCGAGAAAGCACTACACTTGCTCTACACTTGCTTTGACACTTTAACACCATGAGAAATATTATAAAGCTTTTTGGTCTGTTTCATCGTCCCTGTGCCTTGCGCGCAGGTTTGAAAGCAACATAGCGGAGTCGTTCGACGGAGGTGCAATCTGGCTGCAAATCTCGGCAAGCGGCCTGGAGTCAACAATCCAGGACTCAAACTTCACGGGCAACACAGCTGGTGCGTAATTTAGTCTAATCATGCTAAAGGGCGAAACAATACTATGCCTGCGTAAGCATATGATCGTTTCTGCTCGCTGTGTTCGCTTTGCAGGTCGCAACGGCGGTGCTATCTCCGCTCACAACCTGGGAAACACCAACGCAAACAGCATCGCCTGGTACATTAAAAATTGCAACTTTGCTGACAACGAGGCGCTCGTTAACCCCAAGCCGCGAGGCGTCGCTGTCGTTGACCAATTTGGAGGGGGTAAGCCAGCAGGCGGGATGCAATAAGGTTATATATCCCTCTGAGCCTGCAGGGCTTTCGGTGTCGTAAAAGCAAGGGGTTGCTAAGGCCTCTGTTACAGGGAACCAAAGGTGAAGACCTTTGTCCGTACTCGTATGCGATTCCAATATTGTACGCTCATGCAAATTCCCGTTGCAGGTGCTGTTTTCGCTGATAATGCCGCCCTGTCAGGCGCCGGGTCCACCTTCACTAGGAACACGGTAGGCAGGGGAGCGAAGTGATTGGGGGTTTGGCAGGTGTCTGCTAAAGCAGTGGCCATTAAGGGCAGCACGCAAAGCTCCCGGGCAGTTGGGCTTGGGGATAACGCCGGGCCACTGGCCACCTCCGACAAGTGCCAAGAGGAATCAGCGGCTACGTTTGAGCCGCCGTCGTGTTGAGATTGGTGTTTGCTGCTGCTGCTGCTGTTGCTGCTGTTGCTGTTGCTGTTGCTGCTGCTGCTGCCGCCTGCGGTGTTGGTTGCGTCGGTGTCGGTGGCGATGATTTTGTTGATGGGGTTTCGCAGGTGAAGGGCCATGCTGGAGGCGCACTTCGAGTCGTCGATAGCAACCAAATCAATCTGGAATCGTGCACATTTGACACCAACGCTGCCATCATGGGAGGCGCGATCGCTCTGTCACGGTGCGTGTGTGGACATGTGTGAGGGCTGCAGGAAGGCCAACTGTGTGTGTGGGTGTGGTTACAGTGGGCTCCAGACTCACAGAGCGTAGAGCCAGCGGGCCAGCGGGCCGCGCATTACTGCACCTTTGACGACCACGCAGCCCAGACATCCCCCAAACCCACAACGCAAGTCACCTCGACAGCAGTAAGCGAACCCAAAGGGAAGGCTCAGAAGCCCACAACCACTGGGGGATTCGCCAACAGGCTTCCCAACCGTGTGTGCCCCGTATGGCGAAGGACAAACAGCTTCCGTAAACCCTAGTGAAGCGTGGACAAGCATTTTAAATCTCACTCCGTAAAGCAAATGTAGGGGTTTATCGGCTGATATCCTCATGCGTCTCGGCTTAGCATTGCTGTTGCCGTACCCTGCATGCCATGATGGCCTGTAGTCGGAATCTCTTCCGCAAAGTCGCCTTTCTCGCTGTGCTGCCTTGCTGTATGTGGCCGCAGAATTTCTCAGGCGACAGGCATTGATGCGTGCCACTTTATCAACAACACCGTTGTGGATCCCAGGGGATGGCAGGCGGCCTCCGGGGAGGGCGCTCCGAGCCTGGGCTTCATCGACCCCGGCTATGGTGGCGCTGTGTCCGCGTTTTATTCCTCCATCACGCTCTTTCCTTCCACCGAATTCGTCGGGAACAGCGCCTTATTCGGTAAGCTGCGAAGCAGCAGCTGGCACGGCCCGGCACATGCACAATTTCCATGTCTGTGTACGTGCGTGTGTGTACGTGCGTGTGTGTACGTGTGTGTGTGTGTACGTGTGTGTGTACGTGTGTGTGTGTACGTGTGTGTGTACGTGTGTGTGTACGTGTGTGTGTACGTGTGTGTGTGTGTACGTGTGTGTGTACGTGTGTGTGTACGTGTGTGTATGTGTGTGTGTACGTGTGTGTGTTACACCTTGAGTTGTGAGACCATGTGGGACCATGTGAGACAGGTATAATAGCAGTACCCCCAATTATTATTGGAGGCTGAGCCCCCCAAAAGAGGGGCCGGAAGCTGCATTTAACTCTCGGTTGCTTGGTGTTCATTACAACATGGGGCACCGGAGCCTTTGGTTACCGCATAGGTTGCTTCTTGCTTGTATGCGATGAGCTGTATTGCCCCGCAAGCTGCTGTGACGCCGCGCTGTATATGATGTGATGTCCCCTGCCTGCTCCCCGCGCAGGCGGCGCGGTCGCTGTGCTTTCGTCTCCGGGATTTTCCGTGCAGGGTTATTTCCCTTCCTACAAAACTTTACTGGCGGACCTCAACCTCGCACCGGTCGCACCCGAGGTTACCTTGTCGGCTGGTCTGGAGATCCTGGCAGCAGGCAAGCCAGTGCTGCCGTACCGCGTTCTCTTTTCCAACAATACGGCGCTCATAGGCGGCGCGCTTTACCTATTCGACACAGAGTCCGCAACCTTCGAGCTGACCCTGAGACAGGTCGAGACGCAGATAGTGGGTGGTCAGAAACGACCTGTCGTGGATCCTGTTACCAGGACCCCCATCGAGACGGCGGAGTCGCTCCGGTATAAGGATCATCCTGCAATCCTATTCCTCTACAACACCGCCAACGGCGGTGGCGCAGTGTACATGGAAGGAAATGGTCAGGTACGTACAGCGGCAATGTAATATATCTATCTCCTACTTCGTTGTCCTCATGATGCTCCCTCGGAGCCCTACACTCGGAGCCGTTTTTGCTGCAAGCCCATCGAACGACGTCAGCCAATGTTGACTCGCCTGCAAGAAACCTGCAATATGTCATATGCTGTTCGCACTGCATTTCGGACTGATGAGCGCCGACTCCCCCTTGTACCGTAATACGGTTTCCAAAGGTCAACCTCTTGAACTGCCGTTTCGCGGCAAACAAAGCCGTGGTGCCACCCTTGGCTGCCAACTACACTGGGCTGTACGGGCGCGAGAAAGACCACGCACTAGCGAAGGCGCTTCCCTGCTATAACGGTGGCGGCGGCGCCATCTGCGTCGTCGGGCAAGCGGGCAAGGCAATCAAGGCATGTATAAACTTGCACATGTCGTGATCGCCGTGGATAGGTGTGCTATGTGTGATTGATGTGCATTTCTACCTGCAACACTTAAGGATTGGGTAGCACAAACGTGTCGTTGGGGGACATTTTGCAATTTGGTGTTTTTTGTGTTGGTCCGAGTTGCTTCGACGGCCCCGCCGCACCCCCTTAGGTGCCGCGTCTGCATATGAACCCCTAGTTTTACTGCGCTCTAAGGGCAGACAGCCTAGCAGGGCTATACTGCGGGCAGAGTTGCCCTTATTATGGGTAGGTGGGTGCAGCCATCAGCCGTCGAACCACGAGTCCATGTACGTCGGGGCGCTCAAAGCTCCATGTGACGAGCGTACCTTTGCGACAGGTGGCTGAGTCGGACATGATTCGTAACACGGCCAAGGACGGTGCGGGCATCTTCATCGCGGAAGGTCTGGACTGCATCGACCAGGCGGGCTGCTATCGTGTCGCCCTCGAGATGTTGAACATGACTGGTGAGGACGAACCGAGGTCGTGTGTGTGTAAATGTAGTAGGTGGGGCTCAGGAACGCCAGCAAAAGGTGCCGGGACTCCCGGCTGTGACAGCCAAATCCCTCGCTTCCAAATCCCTCGCTTCAGAGGTCATCGGATGACCTCTGAACAGAATCCTTTTGCATCCTTGCCATCGGCATTTAATGGTCGAGCATCTTGCGCACTACGCCTAAGGGCCACGTCCTCGGTTACGTGACCCGCTTTTGTGGCCCCCCCGATTGCCCGCCCATAGACAACGCTGCCACCAGTCGCGGGGGCGGAGTGTTCTGGCTCCACGAAGGCGTCTTGGAAATCTCTTCGTGCGCATCCGACAGGAGCTACCTTCTAGAGAACACGAGCGCTCTGCAGCAGCACAATGCGATGGCAGCAGCAGCTGAAGGCGGGGGCTCGAGCCCTATAGTTCTTGACATTACGGTCACTGTGCCAGTGCGCAAGAGCCCTACACCTGCCTACCAGCTGCTGACCGTGGCGAGCCAAGACGCTCTACTGTCATCTATTGGCGGTGCCGTACGTACGGCAAAACGTCCGATGTACGCGGTCAATGGCAACTTAGTCAATACGAGTGATACATTTGTGTTCGCCAAGAGCGCTTCGAGTGAAGCGACTGTGTCGACGGCCGATCGTGGAACGGTGGCCACTGCGAACGCGTACCTCACCCCTGGTGGTGAAGTGGTGGTGCGCAATCCAGACGCTACTGTGCAGCAGGACTGGGTTGCGTTGGACGCGCTACCCGTTATCTTGGATCAAAGCGTTCTTGTCGATCCGTCGTGGTACGGCGTGCCGTACACAAACTTACCGTGCGCCAACTGGAACAACTCAGCGGATACGGGCCCCGATGTGTCCACGACACCGTATTTCCTTGTGGTGAGTTCCATGCTCGCTGGTTTCGCATCTCTTCAGATCCATTTGGCAGTATGTAGGAACATGTACGCACGGATTTTGAGGTTTGCATAAGAGCCCCTGAAGTGCTGATGAGAGAGAGAGAGAGTGTGTGTGTGTGTGCGCGTTTTACACATCGGTTGCGTTACCCAGAGAGGTGTAACGAGTGTTACTGGCTTCGCACTGCGTGACGGATGGCGGACGTGATGCGTGCAGGCCGATGTCCGCCTCCGTGGTCCTTGATGCATATGCCGCGCCATCAGCAACCGCATTGCTGCACTCGTGCCGCAGCGCGAGCCGTTATCCTCCGCGCCCTTTCAGTTACCGAACCTGGGACTCCGTGATTGCCGTCATTCTTTCTCGCTCCCGGATCGCTTGTCTGCCTGTTGTGAGGGCGACTGGAATGCGTTGCATGGCCCCTTTTGCAGAGTCCTGCCCGCCTGGACTTCTATACCTCCAACACGGACATCAAAGTCAATGTGACCGTACACGACTGGCTGGGCCATAATTGCACGGGCGGCAATGACACGCAGCCGCTCGCCCTGGTGCACGCTGACTCCCCCGAGGTGATGTATGCTGTGTCTGGACGCTATATTCCTGTTTTGTGTGTGTTACCATTTTTAAAAATTACATCAATATCTATGTTTTAACCTTAAAAATTACATTAAGTTTAAAGCTGCTACATGCGAAAGGCGTCTTGAGCGGCAACTGCCTTGGCGAATACATTATTAAGGTTCCCACGGTTTATGGAGTTGCTGGGTATCGTGCTGTTGTTAGTCGCAATGTTATTGGCCATCAGAATATGTTTTTAATGGATGATGAATGATCCTGTGTGCTCGTAGCTGTGCCGGGTACCCTTGCCGCTGTCACTTCACCGCTGCTGACTGCTGCAAGCCCAGTGCTTCCGATTGCTGCTTAACTCCCAACTACATGTCAATCGTAGTATTATACGTTCGATTGTCTTATACAATATTTGTATCCTATTCTTCATGGAATAATTAGAGTTTGAAGATTGTTGTCCTTATCGCAGGTTTCAGGAGCTGTTACCGTACCGGCCATAAACGGATCTGCGGAGTTCACCGCACTCCGTCTACGGGCCAGGGAGGGGCTCCACAGGGTTAACCTCACTGCGCGGCTGCATGCACCCGTACGGGGCTTGCTGCCGTACCAGGTGAGCAGCGAACGGAGGACTTTTTTTTTATAAATTCTTAAACTTGCCGGAACGCTCGCAGCGGTTCCCTCCACTCTGGGTGAATGGCGGCTGGCCTTGGGAGTTAGTTCACATATGACTCTGCACCTCACCGGTGCGCATTCCCGCCACATGGGCTTCCTTACCCCGTACCTCATTCCAATGTGGGTGGTGTTGCCATGCTGTCCATGGGATTATGGCCCGGACCCTCTATCTTGTCAAAGAGACCACGCACGCATTACGCCATCACGCCGCGAGTCACGGAACTCTGACATGCCAACAGCAGCGGCAGCAGGAGCAGCAGTTCCGACATTAGCTAATGACCCGCTTTGGCACCCTTCCACAGATGCAAATCTACGTTCGTCCTTGTGCCTTCAACGAGTTCTTATCACCCAAAAACCTGGACGAGTGCATTCCTTGTGATCCGGGTGCCTACAACTTCAATGCCTCCGCGGTGGGGTTGGGACCACCCCCTCAACCTGGGGCGTGGGGGGTATCCTCTCTATCTCCCTTTCTTTTGCCTTACTGCTTGACAGACGGAGTGTGTGCCATGCCGTGGGTGGGTACCATGTATATATGTATTTTGCTTGTACTGCTGCTGGTACTGCTACTATTCCGTGTCACTCCATAAAGCAAGTACCTCAAGTAACACAAAATGATCTAAGAAAGGTACTAATCCTACGTGCAATCTGAATGGTTATGACGTGCGGTATGTCCTGACACACCAACCCGGTGCCGCTGCCAGTCAATAGCTGACAAGCAATGGGGGGAAAAGGTAACACACGTGCCGTGGTAGCGCACTCGCGTCTGCGTGCGCTTGAATTTCCCCTGCGCGTCCCCACCCGTGCATGGGTTTCTTGATCGGGTGGACACCGTCTGTTGTCGTGGTGGCCTATTCACGCTTCCCACTCCATCGCCCTCACAGGTCGTCTGCACGCCCTGCCCCGACAACGCCAAATGCTTGTACCCGGATCCCACTGCCTGCAAGCTGGGCACCGAGTGCGATCCCGCGGGATTTCTGGTGCCGTCCGACGGCTACTGGCACGCCAACTTCTTCAGTGAGGAGGTAAGATGCAACCAATACACAGCCCATACGCGTCGCCGCCCCGGGGTATTCCCCCGCGGGATCAGATGCTGGCTAGAGATGGGGCCACAAAGGAACCAACCCCAATCACCATCGGAGGCGAGACCGGCGCAGCCGCGCCTTATCCTACAACATATCGCGCAGATCGATGAAGCACACTCCGCACACACCGCGTTCATGTGCCCGCCGTCCTGCGTGGCCAGCTTGTTTCACTGAAGCAGATCTCGCAGCCACGATCACGTCTTTGCCCTGTGGCTCGTGTCCTCGGATAATACCTGCCGTGTACCTGCCGTATCGCAGGTCATTGAGTGTACCAATCCGGATGCTTGCACGGCCCACAACCGCTCGGAGCAACTCTCCGCGATGCAGCTGGCCATCTGGACGGTAAGCACCGCGCGCGGGAGGGAGGGGCGCGTTGCAGGGAAGGGCTGCACCCATTCGGTGGCCATGGGATTGGGGGGAACAAAACAGTCATGTATCCCGGCACGCGTCCTGGCCGGTGTGAGTCCTCCTTGAAATTCCTATACACGTGCCGTGGCGGAATGAATCAACGGTACATTTCATCTTGTCACGTCCTTGGTTGTCCGGAGTCCCGAGACTAAAAAGTCTGCCTGCTGCTGCACCGCGTGCTGTCACGCCACACCACGCTGCGGGTGCCCCGAATGCCACCGAATAGGTCGCGCGCCAAATCCAGTTGAACGCATCCAATGCGATGGCGGACGAGGCAGCGAAGGAGGCGTTGGCGCTGCTGCTGTCGTCTTCGCGAGCATCGGGTCGGCGGCGGCTGCTGCAGGAGAAGGCACTTAGCGACGACATGCAAGTGCTGATGATTCTGAACGCAACGGCCGCACTTCTGTAAGTCATGTGGAATGGGCACCCCCAGCCGCCGCATAAGGATGCATGCAATCCACGTGAAGCACAGACGCTTGTGTGCGTGCCAAAAGAGGACTCAACATCACAGATCCCTGAGTACTTGTGCAAGTCCTTTTTCCTGCATGTGTTTGCCCAGCGGGGTACTGCGCGCGTATACTTCCTGCATGTCCCTGCGTGCGCACCCTTCCCAAGGCTTCTACCGGTAGCAGTCGCATTAGCATACGCGTGTTCCCGCTGTCGCCGCGGTCCCCGCCCTGCAGGCCCGAGTACATGCAGCACCAGTGTGCGCCGGGCTACATGGGCACTCTGTGCGGCGAGTGTGCCCCGGGATACGGCTGGAGGAAGATCTCCACCTGCAGCCAATGTCCGCCCCGTGTGAGTTTTTGGACTGGGACTGGGACTGCGGATGGGGGCATATGCTTCCAGCAGATTGCCAAGAGCAGTCGAGGGGACCGGGCCAGGGGATGGGGGATTGGGAGGGAAGTTAACCATGAAGGGACCCCATACAGGTTGGATGCTGGAAGGGCAGGTACAATAGAGCATATATATGGCTGCAAATGCTACCGGCTATTGGTATCCGGCCCAAGTTATCGCAGGCAGCGCGTCTGCTCATTTAACTTCAGGACTTAGACGTGATCTGGTCTCCCCGCTTCAGTTCCCCGAGGAGGATTTTCCCTTTGGAATTTGCGTCGCAGGGCAAGTCGGTACAGTCAAGTTCAGTACTCACTTTGTAACACGCCATAGCTTCCACCTGTTGATAGTGAACCCCCGGTGCACACCTCCCCGCAGACCCTGAACAACCTGTACTACGCGCTTGTCACACTGCTTACGCTTAGCCTGCTGGCCTTCACCATCTATTCGAGCCTTAAGGAGCAGCGAAGACCAGGGCTGCTGGTGGGCGGCCTCGCCACAACCTCCGCCGCCACCAACACATCCGCTCTCACCAGCACCAACGACAAGGCAAAGAACAAGAACGCCAAACCAAGCTCGGCCGGGCTCGGCGTGCAGTCCAGCGGCCCCAGCCAGTTTCACGTGATCCTGGCCGCCGCCGCGGCGGAGGACGCCGCCGCGGAGGCGGCCCCAGCACTGGCGTTGCTGCGTGAGCAGCGATCTCACCTTGACATGGCCGCCTTTGATTATGTTGACCCCGTACTGGCGGCGGCACGCAACCAGTTCTCTAGCGCTCCTGGCACACCCAGGGCCGGCCGACAGGCTTCCCAAGGGCCTTTCCATGTGATGGACGCTGCGGGCCGTGCGCACTCGGTCCTTGGGATACCGGCTCGAGCTTCGCGTTGGACCAGCGTAGAGGAAACCCGACGCGCAGCGGAGTCGTTCAGCCGATTGGAACGCGGCGGCAGTGCCCATGGGCCTGATGGCGGCGGCGGCGACGGCCGCGGCCGCGGCGGCAGCATCTTCGCCTCTGGAGGCGGCGGTGCTGGTGGCGGCGCCGCCGCTACCGCCGGCAGCGGCGGTCCTGTGGCAGAGGGTTTGATCTCCGGGTACGACAACGCGCTGTTTGAGGGTTCGGCAGCTGTCGGCAGCGGCGGCAGAGGTTTGGTCAGCGGGGAGATCCAACCGGCAGCCCGGGAAGAGGTGACGGCGGGTGGACCGGCAGAGACGGCGGAGGCAGTGGGGCCGCTGGAGGGGATGCAAGCGGCAGGGAATGCAAGCGAGGTGGTGGTGGAGGTGGAGGAGTTTGACGTCTTGACCCATGGGTCGATGGGCCTGGTGCTGCCCTCTGTAGACAGTCGCGGGCCGGTAGCAGAGTCCAAGGACTACACAAACGCGCTGTACGAGGAGCCTCCGAGACCCGCAGAGATTCATGCAGTGGACAGCGCGGGCCCGTTGCAACCGGTGCGTAGAAAAGGGCTGCTCGCGGTTGGTTGGGCCACCGTTGTGCACGAATTTAGGGTTTCGACCATTATGGATTTTGGTAGTACGGTGAACAACTCTACTGCATCATGTTTCCTATCGGAGGGTTTGGAGGTAGACGGAGGTAGATGTATAAAATACAGGTATGCAGGCATACATACGGCATGACAGCACGACAGTCCGCATGCATGCAGCTCCCGCAGCTCCCTGATCTCTTATCCACAACCTTTTTCTTCGCACCGGAAAGCCGGAAAGAACCCGGAGGGCTCTTAAGCATCAGCAGCTTAGGCACATGGTGCAGTCCATTTTACCGCTGTTCCCATTCCGGCAAACGCTCCGGCCCACTATGCCCCGTAACCGCTCTTGCTTATGACACGTGGATCATCCGCAGGGCGCGCTAGCCAACGCCCCTAACCAACAACCAACTAACAACCGAGGAAGTGGCAACAGCAACGCCAATAGCTGCATCAGCAACAACAGTAACAACAACCCCACCAGCCACAACGATAAGAGCGTCGCCGGCGGCGGCGGCAGTGACCGTGACGGTGCGGACGTGTCCGTGTCTGGCCCGGCAGGTCTCCCCATGGTGCCACATGGCGTTATGTTGCAGTCGGTGCCCGTCATGCAGAGCAACTCACCGCCCCTAACACCGCTGCATGCGAGCCTCACAGCCGCGCCGCCAGGCGCCCTCGAACTTCCCACGGTGGCGGAGCGGGTGCGCATCGGCGAGCTGCCTCGCCGGGGTAAGGTGCTGGGCCGCGAGCGGGCCCATCAGTCCACCGTCGTGAAGATCTTCGTCAGCTACATCCAGGTACGCCCGGGCATTACCCGGATATTGGGGCGTGACGCAGCTGTCCTGCTCGCTCTCGGAGGTGGTAATGCTTATCCATTTGAACAAGGCATTGCTGTTTGCATGGGTATCTATGTATGGTTTGCATGGGCATATGTCAATATGTCCCATAACTCTGACTCCATTGCCACTGCTGCCTCCGCTGCTGCCTCCGCTGCTGCCACTGCTGCAGGTGCTGGCTCTCCTGCAAAACGTGCCTCTGGACATCCCCGGTGTGGTGGACTTGTATTACCGGATCAACAACCAGGCCATCAGCTACCCGGGTATGGGGATATGAGTGGGAGGAGGATTAAGATGTCGCGCACTGAGGGTCCCGTGGTGGGTCAAGTTAGATAACAATTATGCCCTCGCGAATAGCTGTGAAATGAGCTGTGCATGACGACTGGCAATGGCTCAATGCACATGGCCAGCCAAGGCGGCTCGCCCCCCAAGTTCTGAATTACGAGGCATACACCCACACATACGTACATACGTACATACATACAGTACGTCGACGGGGTTCCTCCGTGCATATGCAACCTAGACCGAGGGCCTTACTAAATTTACGATATGTTACTTTGGAACGTGCCGTTGTTCCGTTTGCCAAACAGGTATTCTGGTCTCCTTGGACTGCTCGCTACCTAAAACCCACGTCTCCAAGGCCTTCATGCGCGTCATCCTCACAGTTCTGGCGCCCCTCTACATCTTTGCGGGCGCAGTGGTGTTCTTCTTGGTCTTCAACATCGTCGACTACTATATCATCTCGCCGTGAGTGTCAACCCTTCAACTTTTGGTATTGCTGATGCCAGAGCATGCAGCCCTATGAAAGGAGACCAGAGGTTGCACTGGACGATGCAGTTCCTGCATACTGGCCACGTCCCCGGTACCGCAAGTCACACCCGCACCGCGAGGAAGCCTAGTTTAGGAAGGCAGCCTTGCTTGCTTCTAGATGGCTGGTAGCCTTCCATCCATGCGTGCATCCACTACGTCAGCACCATTCCTGCCCGCTGTGAGGTCCCCTAAGTGATTGTTCCTGTCTTCTCTGTTCCATAATCACCTCCTGTATGCCCACTGCTCACTTACTTTTCCCTGGCTAACTCGGCCACCAGCCACCGGTGACTGCTACCGGCCCTGCCTGTTCACCCTTCTTGACGCCTCTCATGCCAAAGTTATGGCTGTGGTATGTGATCATGTTACCTGGTCCACGGGGGTTCTATTGTCTCGAGTTTCTTTGAAACCCTTCCGTTGCCGCTGTGCAGGTATTACGCCAAGAACCCCAGCAAGAAGAACCGCAAGCGCCACCTCCAGCTACCCTCCTTCGGAATGCACCTCGCGACGTACCTCGGCCGCCAGCTGATCGTAACCTTCATCGCCATTTTCTTCTTCTTCTACCCCTCCGTCGTGCAGTCCCTCATGACCATTTTTAACTGTCAAGACGTTAACGTGCAATCCACTGACAACCCGCTTGCGGTACGTCTAGCGCGCATGCACGTCCTTGCTTGAACGGCACGAGCCATGTCGTTACATTGCGTGCGTGTAACGATGTGCGACTACGTGTATGGGTAGCGTCTATGGTTAAGCCTCGTGGCCGGGCCTCGATACTGATTGGCTCCACCTACAGGTTTCGCTGGTGTTGCTGCTGCTCCTGCTCCCCCGGCTGTCCATGGCGTATTTGTTGATGTTGTTACAGGGTGGTTAAGCTTCACATTTGTTAATGTCAAGCAGTTCGCGTGCTGTAGAGTGTTAAACCAGCACCTGTTTGGCTCACAGCACTTTCTTCTTTTTTTCATGAGCTTGGTCGAGCTTGGTCTTATAAAACAAACTCGCACTATGTTGCACAGCTCTGTACTGCACCGGCCTGTACTGCACCGGCACAGCAGCCGTACATGGCACGAGCTGCCGGCCCGCTGCACCGGCGGCTGGAGGGTCTCGCAGAGCGCTAAAGCGCTCTCAAACATACACCGCGTTATACCGCTCCCAACCCTCGCAAGTAGCTGTCCCCACCTTCCCTCCAGCACACGTAAACTACTGATCCTGTGATTCCAGTTGAACAGGGGATCCAAGAGGAACCTGTCTCATCAAGCAGAACCCACCTCTTAATCCACCACTGTTGCGACGACCGGTCCCGAACCGCACAAAACTGACAATTAACCCGAAATGTGCCTCTGCACAGCACTTGCTAAGCTGTAAGCTGTCCGTATTCACATTGTCGTTACCCTCTGCAGAACGGCCTGGGTCTGGAGACGGATCGCATCTGGTCCCAGGACTACGGCCTGGTCTGCTACAAGGGGTCCCACCTGGCCTTGACCCTGGGCCTAGGCGTACCCGGGGTGTTGCTGATAGCCATTGGTGAGTGGAACCAATCGGCGTTTTTGTGCCAAGACAAAAGGGGGCCACGGACAGGCTGTGGGGAGAAGGGAATGGCAGACAGACGAGCGGACTGGCTGGCACGGCGGAGTGCGAGGGGGCAGCGGGATGGGGAATGGAAAGCTGAGGCGGGCGAGGGGGAGGGAAGCATGTCGGACGGGAATGGGAAGCGAGGATAGACGTTCAGGTAGGCGCTCACCGACAGCACAGGACAGCCCGACAAGCGACGCGGAATCCAGCTTCGTGCTGATGGCTGGCACCACGTGCTGTGGGGCGCTCTGCCCACCAGCAATAATGCTACAGCTTTCGTATCCATCCCACCACGCCTATCCATGCATAAGCTTTCGTACGTCCGTGATCATGTACGCGCGTTTACAAGCCTATAAATTGACGTTTACGCAGGGCCTATGCAACGCAGGGGTTGAGTTTGTAATGACTGGTTTTGTTAGGGTATGTATGCATTTCATAGAGCTGGAAATTTACACATCACGTGCACACTGCAGGCTGGCCGCTGACGAGCGCCCTCTTCATGACTGGCAAGCTGACCTTCATGAACAACATCCGCTTTACGGAGGACATGACCTCATTTTTCCTAGCGGATTTTAAGGCCAAGTAAGAGCATGGGTGCATGAGTGTGCATGCGTTTGAGCATGCGTGTTATCATGCGTGCCTGTGTATGTGTCTGTGAAGACGACGCCAGCAGCGGGGGTTAGGTTTGGGGGGGAGGAAAGAACCGCCGCAAGCTGCTTCCCCGTCTCGGCAGAGAAGCAGCAGGCAAGGTTTCGGAGCGGAAACGGAGCCTGCGGTGTGTGTGGGTGGGTGCGTGCGTGCGTGCGTGCGTGCGTGCGTGAAGAAGGCAACGCAGAACCAGGTATTCGTTGTGTTTTCATTTTACATTTCGTGCATTTCACGCTTTCGCTTATTAGTGAAAGACGCGAATGGTGGTAGAAAGGAAGCATCAGGGAGTTTCGTCCTCGGCTGCAACCCCTAAGGAGAAGATCAACACGGCGGACGTCTACGGAACAGACACAGCGCTTCCTTGACTAAGATTTTAGGGAATTTGGACAATGGTATTAGCCCTACCAACTCATTACTGCGCCCCGCTGCTGTTTGGCCCTGTTGTAGGCTGCTGTTATGATCTGTCGAAAGCTCCAATGAGCTGGTAGGGTAGACGAAGAGCGACCAACGCTTAGCGGCACACCCACTTGCAATTGATAAATCTGCATATCCATTGTATATGTCGCCCCTGCACCTGCGGGACCTAGTAGGCCCTGTAGTACAGCCCGTGCTTTGTGACGAAAGCGATCTCCGGACTGCTGTGCTGCTGGGCCCTGCGCGTACCACCATGAGCAGGTTTGCTTGGTGGGAGAGCGTCATCATGTTGCGCAAGCTCTTCATCGCGGTCATCGTGACGTTAGCGGATGGCTCGTCGTACGCGGGCGTCCAACTACTGCTCGTCATCTGCATCCTGGTCTTTGCGGCGGTGAGCCGAGCCGAGCTGAGCTGAGCTGGGCAGAAATGCACTGCATTGCATCCCATGGCACTATCCGCGGCACCGCGTTATCATTGCGCGATCCCAATGCATGTCGCTGCACAACAGCTGCGGCTGTGCAGCGGCTGCTGAGATCTAGCAGATTTGCCCAATCACTCCCCGAATTTAGGGAGATGCAGAGCTCCTCCTTTCCTCTCCTCTCCTCCGCGCAACTGCCTCCTTGCCGTACTTGTGGCAGTTACTCCACATGTGGCGTTCCTCCATCGGACCCAACTGCCCAACCACCAACTTATTAACCGCCAACCGCAGGGCATCCACATGATGGCGATGCCGTACCACCACGTTTACACCAGCCATCTGGAGCTGATGTCATTGGGCACGCTACTGGCTACGTTGTATTTTTCACTGTATTTTGGCTTCAGGTAATAACATAGTATTCGGCAGTACTCAAAACCCGACGTGCAGTTGGCTCTGGCTGCAAGCCGCAGGGTTGGGAATACTGCTGAGAGCTGACTTTCTGCATACCTGTTGCTGCAACCTGAAGCACCGGCACGCGCCCAGGTGTTTGGGGTTCATGTTGCTTATTATAACATCAGTTGGCGGTCTTTGGGTTCACCGGCATCTGTGGTGGACTCCGACGCAATAAACAAATAACAAAGGGACGCGTGCCGATTCACTTGCCTGGCCCTGCACCTTGCACATCTGGACGGCCCCGCCCCGCCCCGCCCTGCCGCCTTGCCCACACATACAGCACCTCTATCTCGGATGGTGGTCGTGTCGCAATCTCCATCCTGATCCTAGTCATCAACATCGTCATGGTGCTCGTCTTCATTTACTTCATCGTCCAGGTACGGCAACATGTATATCTGTATATATATATATATATATTTTTTCCAGCCAGATTTGTTCTCTCCGGCCGCGGCAAAGGCATTAACCCAAAGGCAAAGGCATAAATCCTTCTACGCATGGGGACCGATCAGGTCTGACCGTTCCTGGGCGATACCCCTGCGGGTATGTCGATTACGTGGTGCGACCGGGTCAACTACGTGCGACTCTGCCTACCCGGCAGACTGCCGCCTCTCACTGCGGTAGTGGAGCTCGGCCACAATTCGTAGCAGTCATATCGGCGTGCGGTAATCACGGGTCTTTGTCTGTGTAAAGATTGGGAACGTGATGATCGTGCATTGTGTATGTATGTGTGTATGTATGTGTGTATGTATGTGTGTAAACCCGCAGGCCTACTTCTACGCTGCGTTGGTTAGTACCGGGCTTGGCGATATGGACAGGGAGGCGCGTCGCAAGTTGACGGCTGCTGAGGTACGTGTGCGGAAGTGCCAAAAGGCTAGAAAACTGAAAGCATGGATCTGTACGGGTGCGATGTCTACTGGAAGGAACACAACTGGGAGGATGGCCTCGTTCCCGCCTGAGTGCCCAACGTAGCCTTCCATTGTCTGGCGCCTTCTGCATGGGCGGCGAGCCACACGCATCCACAATCCGCCGTATATCCCCCGCCGTCAATCGCTGACATTCCGCCGCAATCCGCAGCCTGCTAATCTGTTAACAGCAGTGCCCCATTAGGTGCCGCCATCAGCAAATCCCGTTACCCCGTTTCTTAATCCCTGAGCACAGCTTTGCTGCCGGCCCTTCCTTCCGATCCCAAATGCAGTTGCAGCAGAGAATTCTTGACAACCTGACTGCAAACGCCTCCAATCCGGATCCGAACACGGACGGCCAGCAGCAGCAGACCGGAGCCGGCGAGCGACAGAGGTAGGTGCAGCTGGCTTGATGGGTGATGTCACCATCCTGAAATCCATCGGACGAACCATTTACTTCATTGTGTTGAAGAAGAATGGTCATGGTCACAGGTCGTGACATTAGGCCACCGGCTCGCTGATGGTGTACTATGGCCGCGCGGTTGCGAAGCCGTACCTCGCGCCAGTTAGTTGGGGGTTGAGGGAATGCCCTCGATGGCCAATCGGCCACGCCATACATCAACAAGAACTGTCGATTAGCAGCATGTATATGTATGTGTACCGATGGCACACAGTCTGCGGATGCATGGTGCCTGTTGGCCTGGTTCTTTGACCCGTGTGTCCTACGTATACCCCCCGGCCCAAACCCAACTCGCAGGACGAGCTACCAGCGTGTCGCCTCCCTTTACGCGACGGCCATGTGGTATTCGATGCGTGTGGGTTCCACCACCAACAAAGTCCTCACAAGGGTGAGCGGGTCTCCGTGAACCACACAGGGGACGTCAGCGACAAAAAGAAGGGGGGAGGACGGATTCCTTGCGCCGCGGGATGTACAGCGGGACGTGCTCGCAGCGGCGCGATAAGTTAACCGTTAGGACGCCGGTGTCTTGCCCCTTTTTTTCTGGCGTGTCACGTGCTCTCCTTGCAGTTCTATAAAACTCGCAGGTGCCTTCACTGGATTTAGCTACACTGTTTTTGGCGCTGGTTTCGGAGTTGTTGCAAGTAAACCTGCGGCTGTGAGGCTCCACTTGTTTGTCGCTTCACCCCTTTGGTGTTCGTGTCACTTACACTAGTAGCTGGGTTCGCTGGACAGCTCTGAGCCCCTAAATCTTAGGACGCGCCATGGCGCCGCACACTCCAATAAGCCTCACTCCACTCCAGGTCTCAGCTGACCACCCCGATTCCCCTCTGAAGTCATGATTGCCCACCGTCACGGTTCTGTGCAGGTGAAGACCCTGCTGCGCGACCAGAACGACAGCCACACACCGAGCCGCGAGATCTCCGTTGCGGACCTGGAGAACGATGAGCTGCCCATCGCCGGCGGTCGCGGCAGTGCCCCTGTCGCAGGTGCCGCGCGTCGCGCCGCGGAAGGCAGCGATGCCGCTGAGGACGACCCCGAGGTGGCACGCGGCAAGGGCGCCGTTGCCCGCAAGCGTGCTGTCAGCGGCCCTGGCAGCGCCCCGCCTTCAACCCTACCTGGCCGGAGCTCTTCCCCATTGAGGCCTCTGCCTAGGGGAAGGGACAAGGAGGCCAGCAGCGGCCTAAAGCACAGCCACAGCCTGGGCATGGACGAGGCCAGGCTGAGTCCCAATGCTTCTTTCACGGCCGCTCCGCTGCGCATGCGCGGCTCTAGCGCTGGACAGCCTGACGATACGGCGGTGCCGGAGGTGGCATCTTCGCCCCGGGCGGCACCCAAGGTTATTTCTCGCTCCAACTCGGACGCCTCAATGGACCAACCCAGCCTGCCCCCCTACCCTACGGAGCTGGACGCCGCAATGGCGGCTGCGGAATTGCCACCGCCGCCACCCCCGCCTCCGCCTCCGCCGCCATTAGTGCCAGCCGTTGTGACGCCGCGGCCCAACGCGATGCGTTCGCAGTCACGTCTGGCGCACGCTAGCAGCGTTACAGACCGGCCAAGCGGTGAATTGCTGCCGCCACCGCCGATCTTCACGGGGCGGGACGCAGGCAAGCCATAGACCGCGGGCCTGCACCGCGCTAGGATGGGTTGGGGGCCCGCTACAGTCCAGCAGGAGTACACACGCATGGGGTAACGAGGGCACGAGTGATCGTGGTTGCCGTGTACGGGTTTAGAGTGGGACTGAGGGGAAGGACAAGGCTAGCGCGGGTCATGCGGGCTGGGGGGTGAACGTGCTACAACGGGTCCTGGGATTGTGGTTTCGGGGCTGTGAAGCTCCGGGGCAGTCCCATCGCACAATGGAAAGGGGGAATGTTGGCGTTATTGCTGTTCATGGTTGGTTAGCATAAGAGGGAATGGTGATCTGCTTCCTGTGTGTGTTTGTGAGGGGCTTGGGAGAATTTTTTGGGAGCTTCACATCCCCTGGAGGGGGCTGCGGGGATTCGTTCTGAGCGTTCACGGACTCCTCATGAGGCCTACGTTCGCGCGTGTATGTGAATGCGTGCGCGTGTGTACAATTATAGAAATATGTGGGAGCTGGAAGCCCCGTTTCCCTGCGTTATTTTTGGTGACGGTGACTTTCCCGGGGGACGGACACCCCGTTAGGGTTCATCACGCGCACGTCAAGAGATTCGGTGCTCAATTCACCACTTGACATTTTGCGACCAGCACACGGCGTCGACATGCTGATTATGCATTGCATCTGCTGTGTTTCCTTGCCCTTCGTAGCACTTACCACATAGGTCCATATGGGCCAACTCTAAACGCCCTTTTGCGCGTGAATTTGACTCAGGAAACGGTTTGCGTGGGTGATTGGCCATCACGCACTCCGTGCAAAGGGATGAACCTAATTCCCTCAAACGACTCGCTGAGACATCAGACTACTTTCTTAGGGCCAACTAAGGCCATCTTAAAGCCAACTTAAGGCCATCTTCTTCTCTGACCAACGGACTGAGCACAGCACGTGCTTACACAGCTACATTTAGTCGAGTATCGCTATATCGGCCGTTACTGCGACGCAGTGGATGACACTCCAGTCCTTGTGAAGAGGGGAGTGCAGCTAGGCGGTTGGCTCGTCCATGCATGGCACTCCCCGCCCACCTGCTAGCTGGTGGGATTTATTTGGTCAATGGCAGTCGCGAGGAGGGTTCTGAAGGCCTGTTGCTCGGAAATAAAGGCTCCCTCTTTCTATTTCTGTGATGGCTAGCTGCATAAGGAACTATCGACAGCAGCGGCTCGGTGTTATCGCTCCGAGGCTTGGGCTGGGGCCGGCAGTGGCGCGTTCGCGGCTACAACCTTGCGTATGACTCCTTTGGATTGCAGCTCTTCAAGCACTACCTATAAATTATTATTAATGACGTTTATTTTTTTGCATCATTTCCAACACGATTGCGTTGGTACTTATTGCCCCGCATTGCGAGCGCCTGATTAGGATATTCCGCGTGCCTCATCCGCTTCGTGCGTGTTCTCATATAAGTCAAGCAACGTTTTGCTGCTAGTGTCTCAACATGCATTTAGACTGGTGACGCTGTCTCCTGTGGCATGATGAGGCATCTTTCGTGTCATCATGACCGATCGCAAGCTTCATTTCTTCCCTGCTGTTTGGCTCCATCCTGTCCGAAATCATTCGATCTCGTGCGCTTTCTTTTTGTATGTGTGCTGTCCGAAAGCAGGATGACTAGCTGCTGGCTGCATCACTAAAGTCGTTGGCAACCAGCTAACACCATATGACATGGCAGTCGGCAGGTTGGCTTGGCGAAGACTGCTATCAATACGAGCATTTACGTGGGTGCAGCAGAAATGTTGCCCCACGCGTTTACATAACTGCCTGTACAGACGTGGTACTCCTCCTCCGGCGGCTAAAAAAGCCTCGTGTAAATAGCACATACATCACCTCGTTAGGGCGGCCAACTATATGCGGTGGCACCTATAGGGGGTTTCATGGACCCTCCAAGCCCAATATTCAAGCCTTTCTGTGTTCCGTGAGCGTGGCGGCTAGCTCGGTCGCGAGTGGTTATGGCGGGGTTAATGTGTGGTATCCTGGACGGCATATCACGGAACCTGCACCGCCGATCGGTACTTTTCTGAAGTCGTGATGTAACAGAATGAGGTAACAGCCACTGTTTTGGCGGGCAGTGGATATCTCCCCCGCGGGTGGGGTGTGCCTTACTAGAGAGCGAGCCGCTTGCTAGGCCGGAGAACTTGGCCCGGATGACGTCCCGACCTGGCGGTCACTGGGAGTTGGCTGACGCAAGGTTTATTTACGTGTATAATCATACAGGTATATACTAATATTTCCAGCTCCGGGGCTTCAGCAATGTTGGATGGGGTTTGCACGCTGCTTATATTATTGTCCTTGGGTATGCTGTAACGCTAAGCTTGTTATTAATTCGACATTCACGCCGCCCAATCCATTTTGCTGCGTTTTGGCGAGGTTCAAAATCTGAGGCGACGTTCACGCGGTGACAGCATGCGTCGGGGCTCGATGCACTATGTTGGCAAGCAGCGTTTAAGAGGAAGGCAGGCGGGGTGGCTGCACTTACACATACACTTGCGACAATGCTGTAGCTGCAAACGCTCAGCACGTGCACCGCAGCGGCCTCAGCACTCCTGGGATGGCACGCTCCTCTTGCAGTAGTAATAATGCCGCATGCGGATTTCCCCTCGAGCCGTCGATCGCTGCGTGCGGGCGACAAAACGTAGGGGACAATTCTGGCGCCTGGGAGCAAAGGAAGCAGAAAAACGATGGGATGCCGGGACCAAAAAAACCATTTTAAACGCCTACCACTACTACCACGTCGAGGCATCACTCGACCTGCGAACTCAACAGGCCAGCAGGCCCCATTGAAAATCGAATGCACCACACACAGAACGACACGTCGGGGAGGCGTAAATGGCTCTTAATGAATTGGGAGTTACACATATGACCGTAGACGCTGTACTGCCTAAGGCAAGACACGGGAGGACAACCAGAGCAAAAGCCCGTAAGAGGTTTAGGGACTTACGTTTTTACGCAACGCAACCAAGACAGAACTTCTTCCGCGCGGTAAACTGTCCTTTCGATAAACAAGAAGACACACGACAAACAAGGCGTCCTAATGTTACCTCTGTTCATGGTGTGCTGCAAGCCTTCCGGTAGCATGCATGACCATAGAGAATGGCACATGTATGAAGGGAATGTCATGGAATTTCTAAGAAAACAGAGGGAGGATTGTTCGCAGGGCGCCAATCAACTGCAGCTTGCTCAGCAAGTAGCTAGCCATCCTCGACGAACCTGCTGACATGCTGTATATCCTACGACGGCCATGTCTCGTTACCTGAGGGCCGCGCCGACCGTCCGCACACACAGCCTCATAACTATCTTTGTGCCGAAAGCTTATGGATACGGACTTTTGGTTCTGCAAGCTCAAACCGATTTTGTGGATAAGAGGGGCTCGACTGTCGGATGCATGCCGCGGCGACCCTTGCCTGGCAACCGCTCCAGATGGACGTAAGGAATACGAGAAAAAGAGCAAAAACACGTTTATTCGTTTTGAGCAAATCGTCCTCGGGCTTCTGCCGTTCGGAGCGATGACACCTCGATCTTTGAAAACGAGTTGGAAATGGGACGCAACTTCATGGAAGCGGTACAGGAAGGGCAGATCTCGCTTTCAAAAAAAACCTGCTCGATGTTTGCGACGGCTCATGGCTAAGGGCAGATGTACAGGTATGCTAGGAACGATGAGCCGAGTCTTATTAGGCTTTTTTTAGGATTAATATCTGAAGAAGCGCATGAGCGTGTGGCACGGTGGGCATCATCTCGCCGGTTATCGGCCCAGAGCACTTCGCATAATCCTTCGTACCCCAAGCGCGCCCCGTTCGGGCAGGTGCCGGCTATGTTTGCTGGTTGACGAGGTACGTGGGATAATGCTCTAATTACTCATGGAAAATCCTTTCCCGCCTTAAAGGATGCGACAACACATGAAGCACTCAAGAGATTGAGCCATGAAACCCGGCATTCCTACGCGCGGTAAATCTGTTGGCTATCTTCCTGCCCCTAAAGATGCATCAGCGGTAGGTTGCATGCATAAATGTAAGCATACCGAGAAATTGGGGTGGCGCGTACGCAGGCGTACGCACGTAAACCGTAACCAAGTGTGTGTGTGGTTGTTACAGTGGGCTCCAGACTCCCGAAGAGTAGAGCCATCGGGCCAGCTGGCCGTGCACTGCAGTAGAGACTAATATACCAAAAGATTATCATCTCAGATAATTAACCTCTCATCGGTAACCGCTCTCGCGAACAAATCAATTTGCCAGATATAATCCTCAAAAAGGGGTGATGTGCGCCAACGGATTCCCAACCTTTTCGTGGAATTCCTAAAGCTGCGAAACCCTGAATGCGGCCCCAAAAATCAACAATAACTCGACAAATTGCTTCTTCCGTAAGGGAAGGACCAGGTAACAGTGCCGGGTTGGTTTTCATGTTTGCAGCCATATAACGTCTCCCATGCTCCATGGCTGACACCGCAGCAAGAGCCACAACATCCCAAACACATTGTTGCACTGATTGTGGGGCTTGGATAAGCCAAAGTTGCTCCCTTGAGACTGGCAATCCTATTGAAAGAGTAATTTGATCTGCTATTGCCTGTGCCACCGGACAGGCCCAGAAATGATGATAGCGAGGGGATACACCTCCCACTGAACCTATTGGATAACCTCCACAACCACACATCGTTGGGCGCGACATCCTAAGATGGGAATTTCCTAACATAGGCACCCCATCAACCGCAAGACGCCACCAAATCTCTTTTTGTTCATTTTCCCACCGTAAATGAAACCATAAACGATGGAATGTCCGTTGCAAAAGAAGAATAGCTTCATCCAATATCTCAG